>NC_050198.1:29918821-30088821 GCF_004126475.2 Phyllostomus discolor | reverse complement strand
ATATCTAAATGGATCAGTCTTTCAAGTTTTTGTCAAAATATAGCCTTTTTAATGAGGCAATGTCTTTATAATTACCACTGCCATCCCTCACCCTACAAACATATTTCCTACTCTATTCCCTACTTAATGTCCATAGCATGTGTCATCAGCTAATAAACTATTTTTCTTTCCCCACTAAAATGTAAGCTGCAAGAGTGTGGGAATTTTCATCTTCTTTGTTTACTGATATACCCCAAAGCAGAGCTAACGGTACTTGACAAAAATAAGTCATGCATTAAATATCTGTTGAATGAATGAAAAAAAAAGAAAAGGAAAAGTGAAAAAAACAAAAGTAGAGAAAAAGGCTTCAGAAAACATTTCAGTTTCAGGAAGACACAGACAAATAGTGGCCAACACACCAGTTTTCTTCTTGCTATCATTCTTGCTTTCTCTAATAAAGTAGATAAGAAAGAAAATAATAATTATTTTGTTAGAACACTTACAAAAATTAAATGTTTTTATACACAATGTCTCATTCAATAAAAATGTTGGAATATATTTCTAGAGAAGTTTATTACTAGGATGTGAGAATTTTACATTAGCATATTATTTCTCATTTAAACAAATTAAATTTATACAGAAACAGTCCACTTCTTTATCAAATAACTAGTATTTTCAAGTTATTTTATTTTTAAAAAGTCTGGGTTTATCACTGTTTTCAACATAGTCCTGCCTCTATGCACGCTATTCCACTGATCAGAAAGGCTTCCCCTGACCATCTATCTAAAATGCCATTAATTCATTTTTAAATCTTTAAAACTTCATTTTGATTTTTTTAAAGAAAGGAAGAGGAGTGAGAGAGATCATTGACCTGTAGTTCCCATTATTTATGCATTCATTGGTTGATTCCTATGTATGCCCTGACCAGGGATCAAACCCACAATCCAGCATATTAGGACAACACTCCAACAAAATGAATCACCCTGTCAGGGCTAAATGCCATTAATCCTTCAAGGCTTGGTATCAATGGTATGGCAGGAGAGCAATATGCTAGTATGCATTAATAAATGAACTCAACTATTCTTCAGTTACAAATTTCACCTGTGAAATTCTGCTTCTTGGTAGTGTGAAGAGAACTTCTAAATGTAGTCTTCACTGGGGAAGAACTGATTTGTAGCTCCATTTACCCAATGCCCAGTGGTTTTTGGAACATGGCGGGTACACAATTAATATTTGATACTTGAATAAATGACTGTTTCTGAGTCTCTGTGTACTCAAAATTCAGTTTAATTATTCCTTGAACCATTAGAGAATGAGCCTGTACCACAGCCTATATACTGTGTTGGAAAGCCATGACCATTCTATGACAAGGCATGTTTTCATATTTCCATATCCTCTAAACATACAGTTTCCATTGCCTCCTACACTACCCGCAGTATGTGCATAATACTGTATAATTGGCTTGCTTTATGCAGTTTCCCTTTATATATAACCATGGCAATGCTGTCTACTTCATACTTGAAGTAGCTGTGAATATTAACTCACTGTGTGATGACTTATTGGCTTGCTTTGCATGTAGAGGGACTCTGTAACTTTTATTATTTTTAATCATCATAATAAGAAAGCTCTGTTTCTTCCATGGAGTAGAATACCTATTTACAGAACAAACTAGCATAAAAATTCTAGACATTAAACTAATAGTTGAAGACATTGTTAATCTCTGAAATCAAAGGATAAAGGACTCAGAGATTATCCTCAAGTTTCTTTTTCATCTGAAATCTAGATATTGTTAACAGAATTTGTATCACCATTTACCACAGAAAGAATCATATATTGGAGGGTGCTGAAAATACAGAGAATATGAATCTAGTGCATCTTGCACATTTTGTCTCTGCATAGGTTCCAGCTATGACATGTGGCCAAGTCCTCCATGCAAGGAGGCTTGTCTCGCTCCAGGGTTTACATTTATTTTGCATGTGAATATTTGGAATCTGCCAGAATCCCACCCACATACCACTAATCTGACCAAATTTATGCCAACTCTCATTTTCCATTAATTGGAAATACAAGACATGCTCAAATATCAAATAGGGTAAGCAGTTTTTAACACACACACACACACACACACTTCTGTATTCTGGCAGAAAATTCATAAAAGATTTTGAAATTAAATCTACACCCTACATCAGATCTGTTAATAATTATGTCATTATATAAACATTCTATGACAAATTCATAGATATTTCAGGTTTAAAATTACTCAAATTTCAATTGCATTTCAATTAGTTTTATTATTGCTTTTTTGCATGTAAATTTTTCATAAAAGCTTTCATCATTTCCTTTAGGAAGAATGTATAAGAGTTGGAAATAGCCTAAAACTCAGTTCCAAATGATAGAGCTAGTATGTTATAGGTTAACTTTTTAAAAAAATTATTAGGGTGACATGGGTTAATAGAATTATGTACGTTTCAGGTGATGATTCTATAATACATCATTTATATATTGTATTGTGTGTTTACCACCCTGAGTCAAGTTTCCTTCCATCACCATTTATAGTGCTTATACCTTCCTCTACTTCCCCTACCCCATTTCCTTCTGGTAATCACCACACTGTGTCTATGCCTATTAGTTGTTTGTTGTTGTTTTTTCTGAAACGCTTCGCCTTTTTCACCCAGCCTCCCACCCCCTCCCTTCTGACAGTTGTCAGTCTGTTCTCTGTATCTATGAGTCTGTTTCTATTTTGTTTGTGAGTTTATTTTGTTCATTAGTAATAAAGAAGTCCAAGTTAAGGAAAGTTGACACTTCATTCAAAGCTTACAGCATCACCAAAGAAAGATAAAACAGAATTTAGTTCATTGTTTTTTCAGTCTTAATTTTGACTTGGAATAGCTTATGTGCTACAAATCTCAGCATTGTATAGAATTGAAGCTCTTCTAGGCAAAACTTGCCTTTCTAATGCTTGCTCTATATAATTTACCCTCTTTAAAACATTGTGCACATTTATGATTATTTGTACATATGATTATGGAAATGTTGATTCAGACTTATAACTTTGATTTCTTAATTTGGTTTATTTTTAGTGAGAATGTCTAAAGGAATAGTAATATGCCATCTCAAATTTGGCTTCAAAAGTAAAGATTTGCATTAATAAAGCCATTCTAATCACAGTTGGGTTAACAAAACAAAAGTGTAGCAAGGTAACTGTCACTGATTTTTAAAAATGGGTGATTTTTTATTTTAAGATGAACTGTCAAAAAATAACAGGGGGATGCATCAGTGAGAATGTTAGAGTAAGGAACTCTAAACTTTTGTTTCTTCATAGAAGCAATGAGAAAATTCACCAAAAATTGTCAAAAATCAAAGTTTTTAGTTATTCTGGAAACTAACCAAAGGCTTCTAGCAACATAGGGAGGTGTTTAGTCAAGAAATATGGCTATATCTTTATAAAAACAGCAAGATTTGTGGCATTTTAACTTATCCTAATCTCATCTACTTTCCCAGCTGCACGGCAGTCTTGAAAAATAACAGCCTGCATTCTCAGTACTGGAGAAAGCAGAGGCTGGCTGGAGATCTTTCAAAATTTCACTCCCAAATAAGAGTTATTACCAAGTGGTTCCCTGGAAGACATCGCTTGAAAGGCTTGTTTTTTTTTAGCTCACTCAAGCTCTCTCAGCGCTAACCATTTCTCCCACTCTCTCTGTGCTAACCATTTCTCTGTGGGTGATGTAGGTAAGTTTCTGAAATGTTTTAGCACCATATGTGCATGAAGTGATGGGTAGCAGTTGATGACTAGCCAGGAAACTTAAAATGAAAAGCTGAAGAATGAGATATACACTGAGACTTTGAAAAGCTCCATTGTATTTTTGAGAATCTACAAGTTCACAAACATGTGTAGGGCTTTAAAAATACTAATGAAAGAACTAAGAAGGCTATAATCTCTCACCTGTGAATGAACTTGAGAGTCAGCAGGAATGGAAGGCTAAGGTAGAGTTGAAAAACTCCCTAGTGAAGTGTTAAAGGCATGCCCCAACACACACACAGACACACACCAAGCAGCACTTAGGCAAAGATTGGGAGACTTATTGGTTCCAGGCATCTAAGGATAATGCTGTCTAATCATTAGCTGACCAATAAGATAACCAAACTGAAAGTTCAGTGGCCCCACATGGTAAAGATGCAGACTTTACAAAATGAGTTCAGAAAAGTCACTAGACAAACAACTAGTAAAAGCAGCAGCAGTGTGCTGGCTAGTGTGGCTCAGTGGATCGAGTGCCAGTCTATGAAACAAAGGGTCACTGGATCGATTCCCAGTCTAGGGCACATGCCTGGGTTACAGGCCAGTTTCCCAGTGGGGGCCCATGAGAAGGAACCACACATTAATACTTCTCTTCCTCTCTTTCTCTCTCCCTTCCTTTCTTTCTAAAAAATAAATAAATAAAATCTTTTTTTAAAAAAGAGTAGCAGCAGCAGCAGCAACAGCAACAAACCCTG
Source organism: Phyllostomus discolor (assembly GCF_004126475.2). Taxonomy (NCBI): domain Eukaryota; kingdom Metazoa; phylum Chordata; class Mammalia; order Chiroptera; family Phyllostomidae; genus Phyllostomus; species Phyllostomus discolor. The sequence goes on along the minus strand of NC_050198.1, from coordinate 30,084,351 downwards.
GTGGGAGATTTGATTTCTACAATTGTTACATTATAATGTTTAAAATGTCCAGTTCTAAAAAATTGCAAAACATGCAAAGAAGAAAAAAGAGTATGACCCATATATGGCAAAATAAGCAATCAATAAAATCTGTCATTGGGGAAACCCAGACATTGGACTTACTACACGGACTTTAAAGCAGCTATATGAAATATGTTTAAAATGCTAAAGCAAAGCATGCCTAAAGAGTTAAAGGGAAATATGATAGCAATGACTCACCAAATAAAGAATATCAATAAAGAGATAGAAATAACAAAACATAAACCAAGTAGAAATTCTAAAATTTAAAAGTATAACAACTGAAATTTAAAAAACTGAGTTGCAGACTTAAGAGCAGATTCGAGTAGGCAGAAGAAAGAATCAGGCAATTAAAAATAAATTAATTGAGATTTTCCAGTCTAAAGAACATAAAGAAAGAGAATGAATAAAAATAAGAACTTCTGATCTGTGGGACATTACCAGGCATACCAATATATGCATAATGGGAGCTCTAGGAGGAGAGGAGAAAGAAAAACAAGTAGGTAGAAACATGTTTGAATAAAACATGACACCAAACTATAAAAAATTGATTAAATATATTAATCTGTACATGCAGAAAGGCAATGAATTCCATGTAGGATAAACTCAAAGGATAAAGTCATCCCACACCTAGGAACATCATATCAAACTGTTGAAATCTAGAGAAAAAAGATAATCTTGAAAGGAGAGCCCTGGCCAGTGCGGCTCAGTTGGTTGGGCATTGTACCACAAACAAAAAGGTTGTAGGTCCAGTTCCCTGTCAGAGCACATGCCTGGCTTGCAGGTCCAGTCCCTGGATACGGTGTGTATGGAAAGCAACCAACTGATGTTTCTTTCTCACATTAGTGTTTCTTTTCCCCTCAATCCTCCTTCCTTTCCCTCTCTCTAAAATTAAAAAATAAAATAAAAATTTTTTTAAAAAGGAGCAAAGGGGTAAAACACTTCATCATATAAAGTTAACAGTAGAATTTCTATCTAATTTGTCATCAGTAACCAAGGTTGACAGAAAGCAATAGGATGACATATTCCAAGTGTTGAAATAAATAAAATATAAAACAAGATTTCTATTCTAGAAAAGTTATCATTCACAAATATAAAAAATTAAGACATTCCTAGATAAACAAAAGCTGAGTTTGTCACTAATAGACTAGCTCTTTAAGAAATGCTATAGGGAGTTCTTTAGGATGAAAATAAAAGACCCTAGACAATAAGTAGAATTCACATGAAGAAATGAAGAACACTGGTAAGGGAAACTACATAGGTACTTATTAAAAAACATAACTGTTATTTGTTGTAACTCCTTTTTGTTCCCTCATGTTATATAAAAGACAATTCATAATGCAGTACATATAAATCTAAGTTGGTAGGCACACAAAGTATAAAATGCAATTTATGACAATAACAAAATAAAGGAGGGGAAATATAGCTTTATAGGAACAAAGTTTTTATATATTATTGAAATTAAGTTGATTATATTCTAAATTAGGTTGTAATGAATTACATTATGATTAATAGTCCCCAGGATAACAACTAAAAAATTACTCAAAAGTATATACTAAACTAAAGGATGAGTGAATTAATATATATATGGGCTATATATTAATATGTTTATTCATATCTATGTAACTGAATTAATATATAGGAAATAATATATAAAGCATATACATATAATATATCTATTTAACACAAAATAAGAAGTATTGGAGGAACTGAAGAAGAAGAGCAAAAAATAAGACATAAAATACAAATAGAAAAATAAATATTATCTTTAACACTTATTGAATCAGATGTAGATGGATTAAATTCTTCATTAAAGGGCAGAAATTAAAAACTGCAACCTTGCCCCTAAAAAATAAATAAATAAAAGGCAGAAATTGCCAGAATTGAAACAACACAATTAAAAAATAGGCAAAGGCCCTGAATAGACATTTGTCCAAAGAGGAAATTCAGACGGCCAATAGACATATAAAAACATGTTCAACATGACTAATCATCAGAGAAATACAAATTAAAACCACAATGTAAAAACACATGAATATATAAAGCCAATCTTGATGGACATAATGGGAGAGATCAACAGAAATACAGTCATACTTGGGGACTTTAACACCCCATTCACTTCAGTGGGTAGATATTTCAGATAGAAAATCAGCAAAGAGACAGCAGCTTTAAATGATACATTAGAACAAATGTATATACTTATTTTTTAATTTTAATTGTTGTTGCAGTACAATTTTCTATCTTTTACTCCCATCCCAACCCAACCATCCAGCCCTCCCCTCCTCCCTCCCATTTCCACCAGCCCCTAGTTTTTATCCATGTGTCCTTTATACTTGTTCCTGTAAACCATTCCCCTTTTCCCCTGAAATTCCCTCTCCTCTCCCCTCTGAACACTGTCAGACTGTTCTCTATTTCAGTGTCTTTCATTTATATTTTGCTTGTTTCTTTGTTTCTTTCTTTGGGTTCCTGTTAAATGTGAGATCATATGGTATTTGCTCCTCACCACCTGGCTTATTTCACTTAGCATAATGCTCTCCAGTTCCATCCATGCTGTCCCAAATGACAGGAGCTCCTTTCTTTCTGCTGCATAGAATTCCATTGTGTAAATGTACCATAGTTTTTGATCCATTTATTTACTGATGGCCATCTAGGTTACTTCCAACACATGGCTATTGTAAATTGTGCTGCTATGAACATTGGGGTGCATAGGTTCTTTTGGATTGGTATTTCAGGGTTCTTAGGATATAATCCTAGCAGTGGCATTGCTGGGTCAAAAGGCAGTTCCATTTTTAGTTTTCTGAGAAAATTCCATACTGTTTTCCACAGTGGTTGTACCAGTCTGCAGTCCCACCAACAGTGCACTAGGGTCCCCTTTTCTCCACAACCTCTCCAACACTTGTTGTTTGTTGCTTTGTTTATGATGGCCATTCTGACTGGTGTGAAGTGGTATCTCATTGTGGTTTTAATTTGCATCTCTCTGATAGTTAGAGATAATAAGCATCTTTTCATGTGTTTCTGGATACTGTGTATGTCCTCCTTGGAGAAGTGTCTGTTCAAGTCCTTTACCATTTTTTAATTGGGTGGCTTGTCTTCTAAGAGTGGAGTCATGTAAGTTCTGTATATATTTTAGATATTAAACCCTTGTCTGAGGGATTATTGGCAAATATGTTTTCCCATACAGTTGTTCTCTTTTTATTTTAATACTGTTTTCTTTAGCCGTGCAGAAGCTTTTAATTTTGATGAGATCCCATTTGTTTATTCTTTCCTTTATGTCCCTTGCTTGGGGGAATGTATCAGTAAAAATGTTGCTGCGTGAACTATCTGAGATTTTCCTGCCTATGTTTTCCTCTAGGACTTTAATGGTGACATGGCTTATATTTAAATCTTTTATCTACCTTGCATTTATTTTTGTGTATGGTGTAAGTTGGTGCTCAAGTTTCATTTTTTTTGCATGTAGCTCTCCAGTTCTCCCAACACCATTTTTTGAAGAGACTGTTTCTACTCACTTTTATGTTGCTGGCCGCTTTGTCAAGTATTAATTGGCCGTAGAGACTCGGGCTTATTTCTGGGCTCTCTGTTCTGTTCCATTGGTCCATGTGCCTGTTTTTATGCCAGTACTAGGCTGTTTTGATTACAGTGGTCTTGTAATACAGCTTGGTATCAGTTATTGTGATCCCTACTACTTTGCTTTTCTTTCTCAAAGTTGCAGCAGCTATTTGGGGTCATTTATGGTTCCATATAATTTTTTTTCTTTTTTTCCCTTTTTCTTCTATTTAAATTTTTGAAGTGTTTGTTCTATGTCTGTGAAATATGCCATTGATACTTTAATAGGTATTGCATTGAATGTGTAAATTGCTTTGGGCAGTACGGACATTTTGATGATCTTAATTCTTCCAATCCATGAACACGGTATATGTTTCCATTTGTTTGTGTCTTCCTTGATTTCCTTCTTCAGCGTTGTGTAGTTTTCTATATACAGGTCTTTTACTTCCTTTGTTGGATTTATTCCTAGGTATTTTATTTTCCTTGTTGCTGTATCAAAAGGTATTTTTTTCTTGATTTCTGCTTCTGCTGTTTCATTGTTGGTATACAAAAATGCCTTTAATTTCTGCATATTGACTTTGTATCCCACTGTTTTGCCAAATTCGTTTATTGGGTCAAGCAGTTTTTTGGCAGAGTCTATAGGATTTTCTATGTAAACTATCATGTCATCTGCAAACAATGGCAGTTTTGTGTCCTACCTTCTGATTTGGATGCCTTTTATTTCTTTTTCTTGTCTGATCACTATGGCTAAAACTTCCAATACTATATTGAATAAAAGTGGTGAAAGTGGACAACCTTGTCTTGTTTCTGATCTTAGTGGGAAATATTTTAGCTTTTGCCCATTGAGTATGATGTTGGCTGTAGGTCTCTCATATATGGCCTTTATTATGTTGAGGAATGCTCCCTCTACTCCCATTTTGGTGAGTGTTTTTATCATAAATGGATGCTGTACCTTATCAAATGCTTTTTCTGCATGTATTGATATGATCATGTGGTTTTTGTCTTTGCTTTTGTTTATGTGATGTATTACATTTACTGATTTGCGAATATTGAACCATCCTTGCATCCCTGGGATGAATCCCACTTGGTCATGGTGTATGATCTTTTTAATATATTGTTGGATGTGATTTGCCAATATTTTGTTGAGGATTTTACTGTCTATATTCATCAGTGATATTGGCCTGAAGTTTTCTTTCTTTATTGTGTTTTTATCTGGTTTTGGGATTAGGATGATGCTGGCTTCATAAGAAGAGCTTGGGAGTCTTCCATCATTCTGGATTTTTTGGAATAGTCTGTGAAGGATAGGGTTAGCTCTTCCTTAAATGCTTTGTAGAATTCTCCTGTGAAACCATCCAGACCTGGACTTTTTTGTGGCAGGGTTTTTTTTATTACTTTTTCAATTTCATCAGCGGTTATTGGTCAGTTAAGGCTTTCTGCTTCTTTTCCATTGAGTTTTGAAAGATTATATTTTTTCTAGAAATTTGTCCATTTCACCTAGGTTTTCAAATTTCTTGGCATATAGTTCTTCATAGTAATTTCTTACAATTTTTTGTATTTCTGTGGTATCAGTTGTAATCTCCCCTCTTTCATTTCTGATTGTGTTTTATTTAAGTCCTCTCTCTTTTTTTCTTGATGAGCCTGCTTTAAAGGCTCGTCAATTTTCTTTATCACTCAAAGAACCAGCTCCTGGATTCATTGATCCTTAGGATTGTGCTTTTAGTCTCTGTGTCATTTAATTGTGCTCTGATCTTGGTTATTTACTTCCTTCTACTTGCTTTGGGCTGTCTTTGTTGTTGTTCCTCAAGTTTCTGTAGATGTAGGGTTAGGTTGTTTGTTTGAAATATTTCTGTCTTTTTTTAGGTAGGCCTGTATCACTATGAACTTCCTTCTCAGGACTGCCTTGGCTGTGTCCCGTAAGTTTTGGGTTGTTGTGAGTTCATTTTCGTTTGTTTCCAGAAACCTTTTGATTTCTTCCTTTATTTCATTCTTGACCCATTCATTATTTAATAGCATGGTATTCAGTCTCCATGATTTTGAGTATTTCATGTTTATTCCCTTGGGGTTGGTTTCTAGTTTCAGTCCCTTGTGGTCAGAGAAAATGTTTCGTATGATATCAATTTTCTTGAATTTCTTGAGGCTTGTTTTGTGTCCTATCATGTGGTCTATCTTTGAAAATGTTCCATGTGTGTTTGGAAAGATGTGTATTTTGCTTTTTTTGGGATGAAGGGCTCTGTATATATCAGTTAAGTCCATTTCCTCTAGGGCATTGTTCAATGCCACACATCTTTGTTGATGTCTTGTTTGGAAGATCTGTCCATTTTTGATAGTGGGGTGTTAAAATCCCTTATTATAATTGTGTTGCTGTCAATATCTTTCTTAAAGTCCTCTAAGATTTTCTTTATGTATTTGGGTGCTCCTATGTTGGGTGCATACATATTTACAATGTTTATGTCTTCTTGGTGGATTCTTCCCTTGAGTATTATGAAATGACCTTCTGGGTCTCTTTTTATGGCCCCTTTTTGGAAGTCTCTTTTGTCTGATATGAGTATTGCTACCCCAGCTTTTTTTCCCTGTCCATTTGCTTGGAAAATATGTTTCCAGCCCTTCACTTTCAGTCTGTGTAGGTCTTTTATTCTGAGGTGTGTCTCTTGTAGGCAGCATATGTGTGGGTCATGGTTTCTTATCCATTCAGCTATTCTATGTCTTTTGATTGGAGCATTTAATCCATTTACATTTAAGGTTATTACTGATAGGTACTTATTCATTGCCATTTTCATGCCTGTGTTCCTCTCTCTCTCTTTTCCTTAAAGCAGGCCCTTTAACATCTCTTCCAGACCTGGTTTGGTGGAGGTGTATTTTTTTAGACTTCTTTTGTCTGGGAAGCTTCATATTTGGCCCTCTATCTTGATTGAGAGCCTTTCTGGGTAAAGTAGCCTTGGTTGCAGACCTCTGGTTCTCATTACTTGTAATATTTCTTGCCAATCTCTTCTGGCTTGAAGTGTTTCCATTGAGAAGTCAGCTGCTAACCTTATGGAGGCTCCCTTGTATGTTACTTCCTGTTTCTCCCTTGCTACCTTTAAGATTCTCTCTTCGTCTTGAAATTTTGCCAGTTTAATTATAATATGTCTTGAAATAACTGTCTTTGGTTTCTTCTTGATTGGGACTCTTTGTGTTTCCTGGATTTGTGTGACTTATTGTCTCATCAAATTAGGGAAGTTTTCCATCCTTACTTTTTCAAATAGGTTTTCGATCCCTTGCTCTTCTCCTTCTCCTTCTGGTATTCCTATTATACAGATATTATTACATTTCATATTGTCTTCCATTTCTCTTAATCCATCTTCATTCTTTTTTGAGCCTCTTTTCCTTTTCTTGGACTTTCTGGGTGTTTTCTTCTGCTTTGTCCTCCAATTTGCTGATCCAGCCTTCTACTTCATTGATCCTGCTTTTCATTCCTTCTACTGTGTTGTTCAGTTCAGAAATTCTATTCTTCCTTTCCTCTTGGCCCTTGTTGATACTTCCTATTTCCTTTTTCATGTTGATATAGTTTGCAGTGAGCTCATTGTAGCTTCCCTGTAATTTCTGGTAGCTCATTGTGAGCTCATTGAGCTTCCTGACAATCATTGCTTTGAACTGAATATCTGATATTTGAGTTGCCTCTATTTCATTTAGCATTCTTTCTGAGGCTTCCTCATTTCCTGTCATTTGGGGATTGTTTCTTTGTCTTCCCATTGTTTGTGAGAGTCTTCTTGTTAGCCTCAGCTTCTTAAATTGATCTGTTCTGGCTCCCTGGGTTTGTGGTGTGAACTTCTGTGGCAGAATACCAGTGATTTTCAGTGGTGCAGTTTCCTTGATCTCCTGAGCTCACTGGTTTTGGGCTGTCATTTAAGTTGGCTCTGTGTTTGTCTTTGGGTTTTGATTGTTGCTGGGTCTTTCTTTGGTGGTTCCTTCCTACCAGCTGGTTAAATGAGAGTCACTCTGTCCACCACCTTCTGTATTTTGTTGTGCTGGTGAGGGCAGGTTCTGTTGACACTGGTTCTTCCATGTGTATAAGGTTTTGAAGATTCTTTCTTGCTCTTGTTCAGTTGTTTGTATTGGGTACTGTCTCTACTGTTTAGTTGCATTTCCAGATAGGTCCTGGATTGAGGTTTATGTGGTTTCTACTCCCTCCTTCACCTTCTTCTTTTGTTATCTGTTAGTGGTTCCTTTGTTGTTGGGTTTCCTCTTCCAGTGGGTATCCTGCTGTTCACTGCTTTCACCTATTCTTTTTTGTGATCAGTTGGAGGGGGAAGGAAAAATGGTTTAAGACAGCAAGCAAGTATTCTGTGATATTTACAGTAGCAGCCATTAGAGAAGAGATAGGAGATCCTTTGGCTATGTATAGTGTTAACTGTGACCCAGCTAGCTGATTTTTAGAAAGGATGGAAAGAAATAAGACTTTTGTTGGGGAAGGAAGGATTGTGAGTTGGATCTAGAAAGCAGTGAGATTGTGGGAGGTCAGATTCTGAGGTAAGATAAGAGTAAAGGATAGTAAATAGGTGTAGTGTGTGAGATAACAGAGTTAACCACTACAGTAATAGAGTTCAGGAAACTTTGAAGTGGGCTAAGATCTGGGAGGAGTGTTGTGAAGTATTTACAATTGCATGGAATGGCAATTATTTACAATAGTATTTGAGCAATAGTCATATGACAGAATCTATGAGATCTGGATGACAAGAATAGGGAGTATAGAACCTTGAGTAGTGTGTTAATGGGACACAGGTTAGGTGGACAGTAAATTATTAATACACTATGAATGAGATATCAGGGGAAACCTGTCAGGTGAAAGAATATAACCAGCCTAGCAAAGCAGACTATACAGAAAGAAGAGGAATACAAAAATACTATTAAAAAAGATGTAAGAATGATGAAAAAATAATAATAATACAAATATGCAATAACTTGCAGGTTCTCTGTAATAGCAGAGTGAAATTTGTCTCACTGTCGCAGTTGTTGTGATGCCCCTTCTTTGGGTTCAACTCTGGTCTTTTCACAGATCCAGATTTTTGTCTCACTTGTAGGCACTTAAAAGGAAAAAAGAGAAAAGGCAGATGAAGGAATGAAGGAGAGATAAAATTGGAGGAAAGAAAGGAGAAAGGAATAAAACAAGAAAGCAGGAAAGAGGAAAAAGAAATTAAAAGAGAATAAAAATAATGAAAAATAAAAAATTAAGAATTGTTAAAAAAATAGAAAACAATTAAAAAATCTCTTGGTTTCAAAGTGGCCAAAGGGTTTTTTCTGGTCTTGCTGGCTGTGGCAGGCTGAGGGATGATTGGTATGGCCTTTCTTCCTCAGTCAGCGGTGCTGGTCAGCGGCGTGCACTGTCTGGGGAGCTATCGTGGCTCCTGGGCCCTGCTCCCTGGGTATGGGAATCAGGCCTTTCCGCACAGTTACTATTGTGTTCTGGGGTACAGGGATGCTCTCCCGTGTGTGCACATGCACGCACGCCCTTGTTCAGACTGCCTCACCCTTCCCAGTGCTTTGCGGGTGCGCAGGGTCCTCCACAGAAGCACAACCTTCCATGCACCCTGAGGATTGCTGCCCGGCTGGGTGGCAGGGAGGCCAGAGTGATTGCTGCAGGAGAATTCCCCAAATAGTGTCTGTGTTTTCACTCCTTCCTCTTGAGAGATTCCTCCTATTCAAGCCTGCGTCTCCATACAGTGGCCTGGTTTCACCTGCAGCCCATATCTCCAGCCAGACTGGTGACCATGGGGGTGAGGGCCTGTTGTGCGACTCAGTCTGGCTGGTGTCCACAGCCTCCAAGTGTTCTCACAGCCTTTGTGTGTTTGCTAGTAACTGGGCTCCTCCCAGTGCCTCTCAGACCTTATTTGGCTGGGGAGGGAACAGTTGTCCCGGCTCTCTCCCAAGGACTCTGTGGCAAAACCAGCAGTGAGCGCTGGGCCTGGGGCTGCAGCCCCTTGGACCCCACGCTGCTCCCTGGGACCGTACCCTGTTGCAGCACTCCTCTTACTGTCTGGTTTTTCGGTTCCGCCACAATCCTTGGTCCCCTGTTTTCACATATGCTGAGGTATGTTGGTTACTTGCTCCTCTACTCCGTGGATCAGCCAGGATTTTCTCCTGTTTACAGGAGGAAGCCGTGTTTGCTCCCTCCTACTGCAATGCCATCTTCCTTCTCAAAACAAATAGATTTAATTGATATCTTCAGAGCATTTCACCCCAAAGCAGCAGAAGATACATAATTTTCAAGTGCACATGGAACTTTTTGTAGGATAGACCACATGTTAGGACACAAAAGAAATCTCAAAAACTTTAAGAAGATTGAAATCATATCAAGCATCTTCTCTGAGCACAATGCTATAAAACTAGAATTCATTCACAAGAAGAACACTGTGAAACATGCAGAGTCATGGAGGCTAAATAACATGTTATTAAACTAAAAAATGGTGTACAGTGAGATCAAAGAAGAAATAAAAAGATACCTTGAGTCAAATGAAGATGAGGACACAACAATCCCAAATCTGTGGGACCAAGGGAAACCAATCCTAAGAGGGAAATTCATAGCATTACAGGCCTATCTTCAAAAAAAGAACAAACTCAAATAAACAACCTAACTTCACACTTTTTTATTGTTGTTCAGGTACAGTGGTCTCCATTTTCCTGCCACCACTTTTCCCTACCCCACCTACCTCCACCTCCCACCCTCAATCCTGTCCCCTTTGACTTTGTCCATGGATCCTTTATACATTTTCCTTCATGACTTTTTCCCTTTTTTCCCCTGTTACCTCCCTCTCCTCTATCCTCCGGTTACTGTCAGTTTGTTCTTTATTTCAATGTTTTTGGTTATATTTTGCTTGGTTGTTTTTTTGTTGATTAATCTTGAGAACATGAAAAGGAACAACAAACAAAGCCCAAAGTGTGTAGAAGGAAGGAAATAAAGATCAGAGCAGAAATAAATGACATAGGGTCAAAAATGTTTAAAAGATCAATGAATCCAAGAGCTGGTTCTTTGAAAAAATAAGCAAGATTGACAAACCTGTAACCAGACTTATAAAGAAAAGAAGAGAAAGGACCCAAATAAATAAAATCAGAAATGAAAGAGGAGAAATAACAATGGACACTAAAGAAATACAAAAGATTCTAATAAAATATTATGAACAACTATGTGCCAGCAAACCAGACAACTTGAATGAAGTGGATAAATTCCTATAAAAATACCATTTTCCAAAACTAAATCAGAAAGAATCAGAGAATCTGATGGATTACACTTAAAGAAATTGAAGCAGTAAGCAAAAAACTCCCAGCAAACAAAAGCCCAGGACTGGATGCCTTCACAGGTGAATTTTACCAAACATTCTGAGAACTAAAACCTCTCCTTCTCAAACTATTGGATAAAATTCAAGAAGAGGAAAGGCACCAAACTCATTTTACAAGACCAGCATTATTCTAATTCCAATACCAGGTGAAGACACTACAAAGATAAAAAAAAAATGTAGGCCTATATTTCTGATGAATGCAGATGCTAAAGTCCTCAGCAAAATATAAGCAAACTGAATATAGCAATGCAACAAAAGATCATACACCATGATCAAGTGGGGTTTATTCCAGGAATGCAAGGTTTGTTCAACAATCACAAATCAATATGTATGATTCAACACATAAACAAAAAGGAGAAAAAAAAACACATGGTCATATCAATAGATGCAGAAAAAGCATTTGATAAAATCCAGTACCCATTCATGATAAAAACTTTCAGCAAAGTTGGAATAGAGGGAACATACCTAAACATAATAAAGGCCATATATGACAAACCCACTGCCAACATCATTCTCAATGGATAAAAACTGTAAGTGTTCCCTTTAAGATCAGGAACAAGACAGGGATGCCCACTTTCACCTCTTATTCAACATAGTACTGAAAGTCTTAGCCACAGCAGTCAGAGAATAACAAGAAATAAAAGGCATAAAAATTGGAAAGGTAAAATAAAACTGTCTTTATTTCCAGATGACATGATACTGTACATAGAGAACCCCAGATTCCACCAATAAACTACTAGAACTGATAAATGAGTTCAGCAAAGTAGCAGGATACAAAATTAATATCCAGAAATCAGTTGTATTTTTATATGCCAATACTGAACTAACAAAAAGGCAAATTAAGATAACCATCCCATACATAGTTGCTTCAAAAAGAATAAAATGCCCAGAAATAAACCTAACCAAGGATGAAAAAGACTTGTACTCAGAAAAGTATAAGACATTGAAGAAAGAAACTGAAGAAGATACAAATAAGGGGAAGCACATAACATGTTCATAGATAGGAAGAAGTAACATCATTAAAATGTTAAAACAATCTATAGATTGAATGTAATTCCTATCAAGATTTCAATGATATATTTCACAGAACTAGAACAAATATTTCAAAAATGTATATGGAACCACAAAAGGTCTCTCATAGCAACAGAGATCCTGAGAAAGAACAAAGTTAGAGGAATCATGCTACCTAATATGAAACTATATTATAAGGCCCTAGTAATCAAAACAACATGGCACTGTCATAAAAATAGACACACAGATCAATGGAACAGAATAGAGAGCCCAGAAATTTACTCACACCTTTATAGTCGATTAATAATCAACAGAGGAAGCAAGTACATGCAATGGGTTAAGGATAGTTTATTCAATAAATGGTTTTGGGAAAATTGGATGGGTACATTCTGAAAAATGAACCTAGATACCTTCTTACGCTACACAAGAATAAATTAAAAATGGATCAGAGACTTAAATGTTAAACCCAAAACCACAAAAATTCTAGAAAATTTTAGCAGCCTAAGTACATGAAGTGAGAAAACAACTATGTGACATTAACACAATGGAATACTACTTGGCCATACAAATGAAGAAAAATATACCCCTTGCAACAGTATGGGTAGAGCTGGAGAACATTATGCTAAGTGAAATGAGCCAGTTAGAAAAAGACAAATGCCATATGGTTCCACTCATATGTGGAATCTAATGAACAAACTGAACTAACAAGCAACATTGAGACAGACTCATAGATGGAGAACAGATTACAGGTAGTGGGGGGAGGTGGGGGGTGCAGGGATTGAGCAAAATGGAAAACGGACTCATGGACATGGACAACAGTATGGTGATTGCTTGGAATAGGTATAAGGGGATATTATTTCCATTAGGGAATAATATAATAAGAATAAGAAAATGTTTTTAAAGAAAAAAAATTTAAAGAAATGAAGAGAGTAGGTGATTTTTAAAAATCTCTTCAGCTTAAAGATTTTATTCATTTATTTTTAGAGAGAGGAGAAGGGAGGGAGAAAGAGAGGGAGAGAAACATCATTGTGTGGTTGCCTCTTGCACACCTCCTAATGGGGACCTTGCCTGCAACCCAGGCATATGCCCTGACTGGGAATTGAACTGGCAACACTTTGGTTCTCAGAGCTGGCACTCAGTCCACTGAGCCATACCAGACGGGGCTCAACTTTCTTTAGTATGATACTCTCCTTAGTGTTAAAGATTATACCAGTTCTTCTGAATACTTGGTAAGATTTGTTCAAAAATTCCAAAGATCCTTACTGTTGCCAGCAGGTTAAGAACTCTTGCCCCTTTCATATTCCTCCAAGTGTACTGATAAAGCCTTAAAAATAATTTACCTGATGTATTTCCTACTCTCCTTTACCTACTCTTCTTTACGGAAAAATAACTGTCAAGTAGGCTTTCTAGTAAATCTCACAATAAGGAATACTGTATGTGACCAAGAATTTGCCACTGTGTTACCAACATTCTTGTTAGATACTATCAAGTTGGGCAGAGACATAGATCATGAGGGATAGAAAAGGATTTCAAAGGCCTATTACTACTCTGCCCTTTTCATCACTCAGTAACATATAGATCATCCCCTCTGGTACTAGTCATTTAGTCATCATCCTGTTACTCAGGACTTAGTTCTTGCCTTTGAAAAGCATACACACTCCTATAGATAAATGGAAGAACCATGGCAGACATCATGAGGTATCAAGACAAAGGAAAATCAAACCCAGCGTATGATTCCGTGGGCTGGAGGCTAATTCTCTTAGGTAGGGGTAGTTGTACCTGGAGTCAATCATTTAATGTGTTTTCTAAGACCTTACTATGTATTGGACATTGTCCTAAAAGATATAGCAGAGAACAAATCAGAAAAAGTCCCTGCTCTTGTGGAACTGGCATTCTAATTAGGGGAGAGTCAATATGCAAACAAACAAGGAGTAAATATAAATATAAATATAAATAAATATATATGTAGATAGATAGCCAAGTGTTGACAAATACTACAATGCAGATATAGAATAAAATATGTTGAGAATATGGAGAATATTCTTTTGTTATCAGAAAGGAGAGGCTGCTTTGATAAAGTGAACTTTTAACAAACATCAGAAAGCAATAATGAATGAAACAAGTGGGTATTTGAAGGAAGAGTTTTTTAAAATTTTTAAAATATTTTATTTATTCATTTTTAGAGAGGGAAAGAGAAGGAGAAAGAAAGGCAGAAAAATATCAATATGTGGTTGTCTCTTGCGCACCACCTACTGGGGACTTGGCCTGCAACCCAAGCATGTGCTCTGACTGGGAATCAAACTGGCAACCCTTTAGTTTGCAGGCCAGCTCTCAATCCACTGAGCTATACCAGCCAGGGCTGAGGGAAAAGTTTTCTTGGCAGAGGAAACTACAAGTGCAAAGGCCCTGAAATAGGAGTTTGTATGATGAGTGCAAAAATAGCAAAAATAGAAATAAGTCTGGAATGAGTTTGAGTGGTAGAAGATAGAGTTGTTGAGGGGTCAGGTCATGTATGGCCTTTAGAACCGTAATGAAAATTTGGATTTTACTCTGTGTGAGATGGGGAACCACTGGACAATTTTAGCAGAAGGACATTATCAGGTCATCTGACTTCTTTGTAAAGAATAAACTTGTGCAGGGAGGGGGCAAAGGTGGAATCAGCAAGAACTCAAGTGAGAGATAATAGTAACATAGATTTGGGTAGTGGTGATGAAAGAGCTAAGAAGCTATGGAATCCTGGATTGGAATATTAGGGTAAACCAATTTTAAAAAATAAAAATGAGAATACTGTTTAATTTGTGCTATGGTATCTTCATCCAGTTTCCCGTAAGCACAAGAGGCTATTTCTTTCTAGTGATGTTATAAACACTTCAAAGCACTGAGCTAACTGAGGAGCTATTTTGTGATGTCTTTCAAGGCAATTAGAGTAGACTTACTTATCTTGGATGCAACAGAAAAACACCAAGTTTTATAACATGATTTTGGAAAACCAGTGTCAGAGAGTTACCACTAGTTGATAATGCTGAAAAATCTATTGCTGGCTTAATCTGGAAACAAATTTTCTTGGTCAGTTATAGGGGAAAGGGTGGGGTGTGGGAGGAGCCAGCAGTCCATTGTATAAAAGGGTCTTGACATTTTGCATTAAAAATTTTTAATTTATTTATTTTTATAATTTTTTTAGTTTAGAGAAACAGGAAGGAAGGGAGACCAAGAGGGAGGGAAACATCCATGTGAGAGAGAAGCATCTATTAGTTGTCTTTCATACTCGCCATGACTGGGGACTGAACCCTCAACCCAGGCATGTGACCTGACAGGAATCAAACTGGTTGGTTACCTTTCTCTTTGTGGGACAATGCCCAGCCAACTGAGCCACACTGGTCAGGGTCATCTTGTATTCTTTATTTTCTATATTTTAAAAATACCATAACTCAGTTGTAGTAAAGTAACAAATTCATGTCTTTTAAGTACCATATCAGCACACTAATCTTAAAAGAGACACTTTCACTAAGAATCATATTCAGCAAATGTTTACAGTGTTTACACTGTGTGAAAAAATCACTGATCAACATAGTGCAAAAATCAATAAGAAAACAGTAGAACTTGCTGAGATTTAAAAAAAAAATGAAAAAGAAGTAAAGCTGCTGCAGATGCCTTTAGATTTCATTGCTGAGGTTTTTTTGCCACATAAGTCCTGCCCCATTACTTCTGTCTCCCCTCCCCACCACAGATTCTTAAATTCACAGTGTCAGCCAGCCTTAGTCTCTGCAGCTGTGTTTGCACGCTGACAGCCAAGGCCCCAACAGATGTTTGTGGGCTCAGGTTTGGCCCTGACTCCTGTCACTGGCTTTCATCACTTTGTGTACCTGTGCACCACCAGCCCCAACTCCAGTCACCAACTCCCATCACCTTGTGCATGCCCATGATGACCTTCTGCAGCCACAGGAGTGCACACAGCCAGCCAAGTTCTTCACAGCTATTTGTGGGTTTGGATCCAGTCCTGACTTCTGTCACTGACCTATACCTCTCTTTGTACCTGCATCTAGCTCCAGCATCTATGCAACTGCATACTGCAAGACTAATATATCTATGGCTTCACAAAGGACCCCAAATACTCAAAGTAATCCTGAGAAAGAGCAAAGCTGGAGGCATCACAATTCCTGATTTCAGACATACATAGACGGATGGAACAGAATTGAGAGCCCAGAAAGAAACCCATACATATATGGTGAACTAATCTTTGACAAAGGAGCCAACGACACACAACAAAGAAAGCATAGTAGCTTGAAAAAACGAGCCAAGGAAGTTTTTTTAAAAAGGGAAAGGAAGGGAAGGAATGGGAAGAGAAGGAGAGGAGAGAAAAGGAGTGGAGGGGAAGGGAGGGGAGAGGAGGGGAGGAGAGGGGAAAAAGCTGTTGTTATTTATATCCACATATTTATGTATATATGGACATTCAATATACTGTGGCTCTCTAGACATTGCAAGGGTTCGCCTAATACTAGACCTTCTATATAATTTATGCTTGCTTCAGTTGAATACAATTGTTTTAAATTAAGAAACTCAATTCAGCCCTGGCTGGCGTAGCTCAGTGGATTGAGCACGGGCTGGGAACCAAAGTGTCCCAGGTTCGATTCCCAGCCAGGGTACATTCCTGGGTTGCAGGCCATAACCCCCAGCAACCGCACATTGATGTTTCTCTCTCTCTCTCTCTCCCTTCCTTTCTCTCTCTCTCTCCCCCTTCCTTTCCTCCCTACAAATAAATAAATAAAATCTTTAAAAAAAAAAGAAACTCAATTCAAAAACATCTTCCTATTCATTTCCATCGTGTCAATTTAAAACACATTTATACTAAAATACAGAGATATATTATAGTATAAAATACAAAATCTATGTGAATTTTTTTAGATTAGCTATAAAATTTTATTTATTGCCATGAGTTTATCTTGCAGGGAGTACTCTCCTGCTATGCACTCCTTCCCTCACATCCCATTATCCTTTCCAGTTAGAGCTTCTTTTTTAAAAAAAATTCTTATCCTTACCCAAAGACATTTTTTTCATTGCTTTTTAGAGTTAGAGAAAGGGAGAAACAGAAAAACATTGATGTGAGAGAGAAACATTTATTGATTGCCTCCTGGATGTGCTTGAACCAGGGATCAAACCCGCAACCTAGGTATGAGCCTTGATTGAGAATCAAACCTACAACCCTTCAGGGTACCCAATGATGCCCAACCAAATGAGCCTCACAGTCCAAGGCCAATTGGGCCTTCTTAATGGAAACTTTTGAGAAGTTCTCTTCTAAGTCCTCTCACACTCTTCAGTCCACATTTCATTAAATAGCTTTCATGTGTCAGAGATCTTGCTTGCTACTAGAGAAATAGATTGTTCCTACAAGCTTATCATAAGTAGAATGTAGCAGATATACAAAACTGGTAATTGTAATATGGCTTGATATGCCACATGGATGAGGGAATTGTGGGAATCCCAAGAAGTAAGATACCAAGAGATTAGCTACTCTAGGAAATATCTAATATAATAGTTTATATTTGAGTTGGACTTTGAAATATGGGTAAGATTTTGCTGGAGGCACAGAGAGAAAAGAAAGGGAAAGTAATTTCAGACTTGGGAAAATGATATATACAAGAGCAAGGAGATATGAAAGACACACGGTGTAGCAAGCCTGTGGGTTTTAAGGTAAGGTTCAAGTTGGGCATATGGTGAAAGATCTCATGCTATGTTGTATGGGCTTTATCCTATGTGCATTAGGGATTCAACAAAAATTTTTGATAAGGGGAGGAGGAAGGAATCATAAATCTAGTAGCACCAAGATCTTCTGGGATCAGATCATGAAATAGTAGCTCACTTCATTTTCCCTTCCAGCTCACCCCCTACTGATGCTCCTATGAAAAGCAGACTCTGAAACAGGGTTTGGGCGCAGGTAGTTTATTTAGGAGGTGGTCTCAGGAAGCATGAAAAGAGAATGAGGAAGTAAGATTGGGAAGATAGAAACCAACAAGGAATTTGTGAATGAGATGGTTACACTATGGGCAAGTAGGCTTCAATATTTCTAAGGATTTTCTGAGAGACTATTTAAAAAGTGCTGTGCAATAGAAATAAAATAATAAAATGCAAGCCACATATGCAATTTAAAATTTTGAATTCCACAATTAATTTTTTTATTTTCTTATGTTTAAATTATTTTCAATTAGAGTTTACATTCAATATTGTTTTATATTAGTTTCAGCCATACAATATAGTGGTTAGACAATCATATACTTTACAAAGTGATCCCCTGATATTCCCAGTACCCAAGGGGAGGTAAAAGACCTATACTCAGAAAATTATAATACACTGAAGCAAGAAACTGAAGAAGATACAAATAAATGGAAACACATACTGTGCTTATGGATAGGAAGAATTAATATTGCTAAAATGTTCATGAATAGCTGTACCTTAAAAACAAAAATGAATAGGTGAGAAGAATATAGTTAATTTGTCACAATATATCAAAAATATCATTTCAACATATAATCAATGTAGAAAATATCAGTGATATATTTTACATTCTTTTATAATATTAAGCCTTTGCTATCTAATACATAGTTTATATACTTTCAGCCCATCTCAAATCAGCTTAAATAGCCACATGTGGCTAGTGGTTAGTGTATTGAACAATGCAGGTTAGGACATACTTCAGAAATATCTCTCTGAGGATTAAGGAAGCTGGGGTATGTATCCTTCAACTTTGGCCCAATATCAAGTGAGAAGCACTCCAGAGGCATTACCACTGTGGTAGGTCTGGACTACCTCAAGTGCCAGTGGAAGAGGTCAGAGAACACCCTCATGCAGTGACACAGGAAACTATATAGAGGGAACTCTATAGGGGTAATCTCCAGGATAGGCACAGGGCATATGAGTAGGGCACTGACAGCATCTGCTACACTTGGACTTTTCTAAAATTCAAGACTAGTTTCCTCCATAAACACATATGAGAATTTTAGCAATGTTCTGTATTCATTAGTTATTGTGCCTTAACTGGAATTTGTGTTTCACACTAACTTTACATTTTCTATCCTTTCTCCTACAGACTTCCATCATCTCCTTCTTCTTTACTATGGTAGAAAGGTAAATTCAAAGTCTCTTCTCAAGAATTTTATTTTGTAGGAATATGTAATCTTACATGAAGTTTTCCAAGTAAGACACATACATTATATTTTATGACCTTTATCTCTCAAATTGAGGCAAACTGTGACATATAGGGGGTGGGATTTAACCAACTTTATGTTTTAGTGTCCTAATTTAACTAAAGTTGTGCAAAGCTAGGGAACAGTCCTCAAAACCACCCTCACCTCTGACAACAATTTGAAGTTCAAGAGTCCTTGAGACCACCTTCAACTTTCATAATTAGCTAATAGGAGTCACAGAATTCACCAGACCCTGTTATACTTAAAAGTTTATTACAGTGGAAGGACATAGATTAAAATCATCCAAGAAAGGAAACACAAGAGGCAGAGTACAGGAAAATTCTACACGTGGAGTTTCTGCTGCCCTCTCCCAGTAGAGTTGTAGACAGTGCTAATTTTCCAGACAACAACGTGTGGCAATACAGAGAATGTTACTAACCAGGGAAGCTCACTGAAGCCTTCATGCCCAGATTTTTTATTGGACCTCAGTCAAGTAGATCTGGTTTTTCACCTATGGAGCTGACCTCAGTCCTCTCAACTCCTCTCTAAGTCAAGCTGATACTGCATGTGCCAAAGCCCCCACCCTAAATCACATTGTTAACCTATCTGATGTGACCCCAAAGCCCTTAGATAAACAAAGAGAGTTTTATTGGGCCAGACATTCTAGAGACTTATAGGTTACTTCCTGGGAGCACAAGACAAAAGCCAGGCTTCTCTTTGGGCAAGGTAAATTCTTTACTGTACAAGTGTAAAGCAACACTTGAAAAAAATAGAGTTTTAAATTCTATAAGGATATATTATCTGAAAATACCTGTCTTAATGTAAATTAATTATTACAGATATTATATAATGCACATGTTCTAATTCTCTTAATATCCATGTCCTATAAATATGTACATTATGGTGGCAAAACGAAATAAATTTGAATTTGACTTGGAAGGAAATAATGGCTTCCCCTTTCTCCTTTTACACAAAACATTAAAATAGTTTTGCTTAGAGCGAGAATGAATTTGCAGGAAAACAAGTAATGTATTTTTTATTTTATTAAGATATGTTAATCAGCCCTGGCTAGTGTGGCTCAGTGGTTTGAGCTCTGGACTGCGAACCAAAGGGTCACCAGTTTGATTCCCAGCCAGGGCACATGCCTGGGTTGTGGACCAGGTCCCCAGTAAGGGGCACACAAGAGGCAACCACACATTGATGTTTCTCTCCCTCTCTTTCTCTCTCCCTTCCCCACTCTCTAAAAATAAATAAATAAAATCTTTAAAAAATTGAAAAGTTAAAAAAAGATACATATGTCAACTTTCATTAAATTTTTATGAAAACCCCTCCCCCAAATCCATTCTGTATGCTGCCTGCATATTTCCCTGGTGTGCTCACTTGAGTTTACATGTCCACCCCAATCAGATTCACCATTAAATGATGTAGTTAGATGCAGAGACATGAGACACAAATATTCTAAATGTACATCGTAGGAAGCCCAAACCATTGGACTGGCAACACTCTCTTCACCTTCTGTCCTATGACATGTCTTACAGTTAAAATCTGCACAGTAACAAGCAAAAGCAACCCCCATATTTATGATGCCTAAAAACAACAATAGAAATTCTGAAGTCACTATGGAAACTGCCTCCCACTATCATTTGCCTTTCAGAGATTTTTAGAAGCATTTATCAACAACGAATCAGCAGAAAAAAAATTGAGAGAGATGACCTTAATTATGAATGCTTAGGCTTACTAGAAGGAGATTTACCAAGAAATAAACAAAACATAAGAGGTCTTTAATCCAAAATTCATTAAATATTTATTTTAAGAAATCTTAGCTTACCTACCTCCCAGACAAATTTTTTAAAGGAGCATTTAAAATATAGCTTTTATAAGTCATTGGTTTTATTTACTTTTTAAAGTATATTTTATTCATTATGCTATTACAGTTTTCCCCCTTTATCCTCCCTCTGCCCTGAATCCCCCAACCCTCCAGCATTCCCATCCACCTTAGTTCATGTCCATGGGTTGTACCTATAAGTTCTTTGATGTCTGTTTCCTATACCATTTTTTACCTCTCCCTGTCTATTTTATGCCTACCAATTATGCTTCTTCTTCCCTGTACATCCCCCCCCCCCGGCATTCCTCTCCTCCTGCTCCCCACTGAAAACCCTCCATGTGATCTCCATTTCTCTGATTCTGTTCCTGTTCTGGTTGTTTGCTTAGTTTTTGTTTTCATTGTTTTTCTTTATCTAAGGTTCATTTGTTGATAATTGAGTTTGTTGTTATTTTACTGTTCATAGTTTTTGATCTTCAATTTCTTGGATAAGTCCCTTTAATATTCCATATAATAAGGGTTTGGTGATGAAGAACTCCTTTAACTTGACCTTATCTGGAAAGCACTTTATCTTCCCTTCCATTCTAAATGAGAGCTTTGCTGGATAGAGTCATCTTGGATGTAGGTCCTTGCCTTTCATGACTTCAAATACTTCTTTCCAGCCCCTTCTTGCCTGCGAGAAATCAGCTGCTAGTCTTATGGGAACTCCTTTGTAGATAACTGTCTCCTTTCCTCTTGCTGCTTTTAAGATTCTCTCTTTATCTTTAGTCTTTGGTAACTTAATGATATGTGCCTCGGTGTGTTCCTCTTTGGGTCCAACTTCTTTGGGACTCTCTGGGCTTCCTGGACTTCCTGGAAGTCTATTTCCTTTGTCAGATTGGGGGAGTTTTCCTTCATTATTTGTTCAAATAAGTTTTCAATTTCTTGCTCTTGTTCTTTTCTTTCTTGTGCCCCTATAATTCAGATGTTGGAACATTTCAAGTTGTCCCAGAGATTCCTAAGCCTCTCTTCATTTCTTTCAATTCTTATTTCTTCATTCTTTTCCAGTTGGATGTTTGTTTCTTCCTTTTCTTCCAAATCATTGATTTGAGTCCTGGTTTCCTTGCTGTCACTGTTGGTTCCCTGAATATTTTGGTTTATTTTACTTTGGATATCTTCCATTTTGTGACCAAGCTCAATCAGTTCTGTGAACATTTTGATTACCAAGGCTTTAAACTCTCCATCAGATAGGTTGGCTATCTCCTCATTGCTTAGCTCTCTTTCTGAAGTTTTACTCTGTTCTTTCATTTGGGCCCTATTTCTTTGTCTCAGCACACCTGTTAAGCTGTAAGGGGGTGGGGCCTTAGGTGTTCACCAGGGCAGGGCAACCCTCCTTGCTGCATTACAGTGCTGCCTATGGGGGAGGGGCCAGAGAGGGAATAATGCAGCTCGCCTGCTGGGCTCTTGCTCCACTTTCCAACAAACTCTTGTGTGAGACTGGGAGTTTCTCCCACCATGGCAACACCCGCCATAGTCCACAGTCAGCTCTGAGTCTCAGTTTCTTGTTCAGTCAGCCCTGCCTGAGCAGTCCACTGCCTCTCTGCAGCTAGCCCCACCCACATGGTCCGCTGCCTTGTATTGAGTTCTCTTTGTCCATCCATCTTACCAGTCAGGTTGGTCTGTTTGACTATTTAACTCCTTGGTTGTTGGAGGTTCATGCAGTTTGATTTTCTGGCACATCTGGTTGCTTATTGATTTTAGATTGGTTGTTATCCTCCTTTTGGTTGTGCAAGAAGGCAAAGGGTACCTACGCCTCCATCTTGACTGGAACCTTATAAGTGGTTGGTTTTACATATTTCATAAATATTTATATTTTAAAGTAACACATACTTGTATCTTATGCTTCTTTTAATTATTTATTGTTATTATTTACAGTTGTCCCAATTTTTCCCCTTTTGCCCTTCCCCACCCAGCCCACCACTCACCCACCACAGCCAATCCCCACACCATTGTCCATGTTCATGGGTCATTCCTACATATTCCTTGACTAGTCCTTCCCCTCTTTCCACCATTATCCCCCTCACCTCTCCCCTCTGGTTGCTGATAGTCTGTTCCATGTTTCCATGCCTCTGATTCTATTTTGATCATTAGTGTGTTTTTTTTGTTCATTAAATTCATCTTATGGGTGAAATCATATGGTATTTGTCTTTCACCTCCAGGCTTACTTGACTTAGCATAATGCTCTCCAGATCCATGCATGCTATTGCAAAAGGTAGGAGCTCTTTCTCTCTGCTGTATAGTATTCCATTGTATAAATGTACCACAGTTTTTTGATCCACTCATTTGTTGATGGGCAGTTAGGCTGTTTGCAGCACTTGGCTATTGTAGATAGCACTGCTATGAACATAGAGGTGCTTAAGTACTTTTGAAATGGTGATTCAGGATTCTTAGGGTTTATTCCCAGCAGTGGAGTCACTGAGTGTAAAGGCAGTTTAATTTGTAATTTTTTGAGGAAATTTCATGCTGTTTTTCACAGTGGCTGCACCAGTCTGCATTCCCACCAATAGTGCACTAGGGTTCTCTTTTCTCCACATCCTCACCAGGACTTATTTTTTGTTGATTTATCGATGATAGCCATTCTGATAGGTGTGAAATGATATCTCATTGTGGTTTTAATTTGCATCTCTCTGATGGCTAGTGATGCTGAGCATCTTTTCATGTGTTTCTGGGCCTTCTGTATGTCCACCTTGGAGAAGTATCTATTCAGACCCTTTACCCATTTTTGGAGATCAAACCCTTGTCCAATGTATCATTGGCAAATATGTTCTACCATATAGTCAATTTCTTTTTCATTTTGATGATGGTATCTTTGGCCATGCAGAAGTTTTTTTTTTTTAATTTGATATAGTCCTACTTATTTATTTTTACCTTTATTTCCCTTGTCCCAGGAGATGCATCATAAGAAATATTGCTATGTGGGATATCGGATATTTTATTGCCTATGTTTTCCTCTAAGACTTTTATTGTGTTATGTCTTATATTTAAGTCTTTTATCCATTTTGAGTTTATTTTGCTGGATGGTGTAAGTAGGTGGTCTAATTTCATTATTTTTTGCAGGTACCAGTATAGTTTACCCAACACCATTTATTAAAGAGGAGATTTTTAATCCATTTTATGCTCCTGTCCCCTTTGTCAAATATTAATTGACCATAATGACATGTGTTTATTTCTGGGCTCTCTATTGTTTTCCATTGATCAATGTGTCTGTCCTTATGCCAATATCAGACTGTTTTGATTACTGTGGCCTTGTTATATAGTTTGATATCAGGTATTGTGATCCCTGTGATTTTGTTCTTCTTTCTCAAGACTGCTGAGGTTATTAGGGCTCTTTTTTGGTTCCATATAAATTTTTGAAATATTTGTTCTATATCTGTGAAATATGCCATTGGTATTTCATTAGGAGTTGTGTTAAATCTATAGATTGCTTTGGGAAGTATGGATATTTTAATGATGTTAATTCTTCCAATCCATGAACATAGTGTATGTTCCTATTTATTTGTATGTTCCTCAGTTTCCTTCTTTAGTGTTCTGTAGTTTTCCCAATACAGGTCTTTTACCTCCTTGGTTAAATTTATTTCTAGGTACTTTCTCTTTCTTGTTACTATAGTAAATGGGTTTTTTTCTTAGTTTTTCCTTTTGATAGTTTATTGTTGGTGTGAAAGAATACCATCAATTTCTAAATATTGACTTTGTATTCTGCTACTTTGTCAATTCCACTTATTAGGTTGAGTAGTTTATTGGTGGAGACTATATGGTTTTCTATGTACACTATCATGTCATCTGCAAATAATGACAGTTTTCCTTCCTCCTTTCCAATTTGGATGAATTTTATTTCTTTTCCTGTCTAATCACTGTGGCTAGGACTTCCAATACTATGTTGAATAGAAGTAGTGAAAGCAGACACCCTTTTTTGTTCCTGATCTTATGGGGAAAGCTTTTAGTTTTTGCCCACTGAGTATGATGTTGGCAATAGGTTTCTCATATAAGGCCTTTATTATACAAGGTATGCTCCCTCTATTCTCACATTGCTGAGTGTTTTAGCATAAATGGGTGCTAAATTTTATCAAATGTTTTTTCAGCATATATTGATATGATCATGCAATTTTTGTCCTTTGTTTTGTTTATGCAGTGTATTACTTTGTGAATATTGTACCATTCTTGCATCTCTGGGGTAAATCCCACTTGATCATGGTGTATGATCTTTTTAATGTATTGCTGGACTCAAATGCCAATATTTTATTGAGGGTTTTGGCATCTATATTCATCAGAGGTATTGTCCTATAGTTTTCTTTCTTTCTTGTGTCTTTATCAAGTTTTGGAATTAGGGTAATGTTGGCCTCCTAAATAGAGTTTGGGAGTCCTCCCTCTTCTTGAATCTTCTGGAATAGTTTGACAGGAACAAATTTAAAGGACACATGGACAAAAACTAGGGGGAGGGTGGTAATGGGAGGGAAGAGGGGAGGGTTGGGTGCGTGGGCTGGATTGGGAGTAAAAGGGAGAAAACTGTATTTGAACAATGATTAAAATTAAAAATAAATAAATAAATAAGTTTAAAAAAAGAATAGGAGTTAGTTCATCTTTAAATGTTTGGTAAAGTTTTCCTATGAAGCCATCCAGTCCATGGCTTTTGTGTGCCTGGAGTTGTTTGATTCCTGCTTCAATTCCACTAGCTGTCAGACTGTTCAGGCTTTCTGCTTCTTTTTGATTCAATTTTGGAAGATGTATGTTTCTAGAAATTTACTCATTTTTCCCAGGTTGTCTGATTTCTTGGCATATTTCATAGTAATTTCTTACAATATTTTGTGTTTCTGTGGTATTGTTGTAAATTTTTTTCACTCCTGGTTTTATATATTTGTGTCCTCTGTCTTTTTTTTTATGAGTCTGGTTAATGGTTTGTCAATTTTGTTCACTTTTTCAAAGAACCAGGTTTTAGATTCATTGATCCTTTGAACTGTTTTTTTAGTCTGTAATTTAACTCTGCTCTGACCTTGATCATTTCCTTCCTTCAGCTCACTCTGGGCTTTGTTTTTGTTCCTCTAGTTCTTTTAGATATAGGATTAGGTTGATTATTTAAGAACTTTCTATCTTCTTTATTTAGATCTGTATTGCTATGAACTTCCCTCTCAGGACTGCCTTCACTGTGTCTCATGGGTTTTAGTTTGTTATGTGTTCATTTTCAGTTGTTTCCCGATACTTTTTGATTTTTTCCTTGATCTCATTGCTAACCCATTCATTATTTAATAGCATGCTATTCAATGTCCATGAATTTGAATGTTTTTGAAGTTTTTTCATTGAGGTTGGTTTCTAGTTTCAAGCCATGTGATCTGAGAAGATGCTTGATATAATTTCATTTTTCTTGAATTTGTTAAGGCTTGTTTTGTGTCCTATCATGTAGTTTATCTTTGAAAATGGTCCATGTGCATTTGCAAAGAATGCATATTTTGCTACTTTGGAGTGAAATATTCTGTATACATGAATTAAGTCCATTTGATCTAGAGCACGGGTGTCAAACTCATTTTTACCAGGGGGCCACATCAGCTTTGCAGTTGCCTTCAGAGGGCAGAAATAATTTTAGGATTCTATAAATGTAACTACTCTTTAACTGTTAAGGAATTGAAATTACATTTCGCCCTTCCAAAGCAACCATGAGGCTGATGTAGCCCCTGGTAAAAATGAATTTGACACCCCTGATCTCAAGTATTGTTCTATGCCACAATATTACTGTTGGTTCTTTGTTTGGAAGCTATATCCATTGTTGACAGTGGAGTGTTAGAATTCCCTTTGATGCCTATGTTGCTGTCATATCTTTTTTGAAGCCCTCCAAGATTTTCCTTATATATTTACATTCTCTTGTGTTGGGTACATATAAGTTAACTAGGGTTATATCCTCTTGTTGGACTACTCCCTTGTGTATTAATATAGTGACCATCTTTGTCTCTTGTTTTGGCCTATGTTTTAAAGTCTATTTTGTGTGATGTAAGTTTGGGTACCCCAGCTTTTTTTTTATGTCATTTTGCTTGGAATATTTTTTCAATTCCTTCACTTTCAGCCTGTGTAGATCTTTTGTTCTGAGGTGGGTCTCTTGTAGTCAGCAGATATGTGGATCAATTTCCTTATCCTTTCAACTACCCTATGTCTTTTTTTTAAAGTATTTCTTTTTAAAAATATTTTCTTTATTTATTTTTAGACAGGGAGAAGGGGAGGAGAAAGAGAGGGAGAGAAACATCAATGTGTGGTTGCCTCTCATATTCCCCCTACTGGGTGCCCGACCTGGCCTGCAACCCAGGCATGTGCCCTGACTGGGAATCAAACTGGCAACCCTTTGGTTCGCAGGCCGGTGCTCAATCCACTGAGCCACACCAGCCATGGCTGCCCTATGTCTTTTGATTGCAGCATTTACTCCATTTACATTTAAGGGTATTATTGATAGATACTTATTCATTGCCATTTTCCCCTTTTTCCTGTGCCCCCCCCCTCGATCTTCTTAAAGCAGTCCCTTCAGCATCTCTTGCAGTGCTGGTTTGGTGGAGGTATATCCTTTTAGCCTTCTTTTGTCTGGGAAACTCCCTATTTGGCCTTCCATTTTAATTGAGAGCCTTGTTGGGTAGAGTAGTCTTGGTTACAGGTCTTTGCTTTTCATTACTTGAAATATTTCTTGCCATTCCCTTCTGGCTTGTAGTGTGGAGAAACACCATAAGCCAGAATGCTATAAGTCAACTTATAGCCTTATCAGAGCTCCCTTGTATGTTACTTCTTCTTCCTCCCTTGCTGCCTTTAAGATTCTCTCTTTGTGTTTAAAATTTGGCATTTTAATTATGTTGTGTATTGGTGCAGGCCTCTTTGTGTTCATCTTGTTTGGGACCCTCTATGTTTCCTGAGTTTGCGTGGCTTTTCCTCTCTCACAGGTTATGGGCTTTTTCTCTCATTATTTTTTCAAACAAGTTTTCTAAACTTTGTTCCTTTTCTTCTTCTTTTATCGCTATGATGTAAATATTAGTATATTTCATTTTTTCCTGCAGCTGCCTTAAATCGTGTTCATTCTTTTTGAGGGTTTTTTGTTTTTTTTTGGTTTCGTTACTCTGTCTGAGTGTTTTTTTCTACCTTGTCCTCCAGCTTGCTGATTCAATCCTCTGCTTCATCTAGCCTGATTTTAATTCCTTCTAGTGTATATTAATTTCATATATTGTATTCTTCATTTCCTCCTGGTTTATTTATAGTTACTATGTACTTTTTTCATGCTGATGTAGTTCTAAGTTCCTTTTAGCTCCAACAGAGTTCTTTGTAGGTCTCACTGAACTCCTTGAGCATCATTAAAATCATTATTTTGAAATCTATGCCTGATAGATTACTTGCCTCAATTTCACAAAACAGTCTTTTTGGGTGTTCCTCCTTTCATTTCAATTGTAGGTGGTTTCTTTGTCTCCCCATTTTAGGTCACTCTTTTTGTTTGTTTTATGCATTAGAATGATCTGCTTTGACTCCCTATCTTTGTGGAGTGGCCTTCTGTGGTAGGATACCTATGGGAGGGACACAATGGTGCTGTCTTCTTGATCTCCTGAGCTGTATGCCCTTGGGATGCACTTTATGGTGTTTACATGGGCTCTCTTGTTGTAATTGTGTTTTAGTTGGTTCTTCCCTCTGGCTGTCTGACTGAAAGTCACACCACCCACCACATCTTATATGCTGTTGCACAGGTGCTTCTAGAACAAGGCAAAACATCCTTGGAAAAAAAACAACACCCACAAAAATAACCCCCACCTACAACTACATTATCAACAAAAAATGGACAAATATTAATAAAGTTGAAAAGAGATTAAGACTATTAAAAGAAAGGAAAAATTAATATGCGATGACTAACAGAAAGAAAAATTTCTTTGAGAGGGTAGAGGGAGGAGAAATAATAAGTGTATGGTATAGAACAGAGGCCAAGAAAGAAAGAAAAGAAAATTTACATCATAAATAACAAAAGAAAGAGAAAAAGCAGGTTGGAGCAAGGAAAGAGAATAGTATAATATGAGGTTTAAATATTTTTAATAGTGAAAAAAGTAGTAACAAAATTGAAGAAAAGCTTCCACCACTGCAATATCAATGACAAATGAACAAAGATTTTTAAAAAGATTTTATTTATGTATTTTTAGAGAGGGAAGGGAGGGAGAAAGAGAGAGAAACATCAATGTGCGGTTGCTGGAGGCTGTGGCCTGCAACCCAGGCATGTGCCCTGACTGGGAATCGAACCTGCGATGCTTTGGTTCGCAGCTGGCGCTCAATCCACTGAGCCACACCAGCCAGGGCCAAATGAACAAAGACTAATGAAGGTGGGAAGGGGATAAGAAGGAAAAAGAGAAAGAAAAAAGATTATGAAATGTCTAAGGAAAGAAAAGTGATTTTGAGAAGATAGGACAAAAAATAGTAAGAGCAAGGAATGAAAACCAGGCAAAGACAGGGGAAAAATAAAATAAAAAAAAAGGGCATGAGGAAGGCAAAATGGAATAGGAGAGGGGATCAGTAAAATCTGAGATTTGAGATACAAAAATAGTGAAACTCTGGGAATAAAATAAAAAAAAAATGCAACAATAGCCAGCATATCAACAACCAACTAGTAAAAATTAGTAAAAATAGAGAGAATAAGAATATTATTAGAAAGAGAAAAAGAATGTGAGATAACTAATGGCAAGAAAAGTAGTTTTGTAAGGCAGGAGGGAGGAGAAATAGTAAGAGTGTGGAATACAAACAAGACATAGAAAGGGAAAAAATAAACTTTAAAGCAAAAATAAGAGGAAGGAAGAAGGCAAAATGGAATCAGAGAAGGGAGGAATAAAATATGAGATTTGAAATAAACTAAAATTAGAAAATTGTGAAATAATAAGAACAAACTTGAAAATAAGAAAAAAATAAGGAAAATGTTAAAAAGTTATGCAGGAGAAAAATAATACAAATAGTGAAGAATACCACAGTGGAATTCATCCTAGCAGAGTCAAGCATTTACCACTGTCTTCTCATTCTGGTAATGTCAGATGGTGTCCTAGTCTACCTATAGGCAGCCTGTTTGAGGCTACAAGCAATCCACAGTCTGTGGCTATCTCCTTCAGGCTTGGCTCGTCCTTGCTGTTCTGCCTTGCCAGCTTTCCATCAGCACAAGGCCCAGGAGTGGTTCATCTAATGTCTGAGAGCACAGCCAGTACCACCTCCACCTGACTCCAGAGGGGGCCTCTGGTGCAATCAGGAGGGTGGAATTCCTAGGTCACCCCCCTAGGAGGCACTTCAGAGAAGGTGGTGGGAGTGTTTCCTTGTCCCCCATTCTGCCACATGCCTTGGTCTGCCCCAGATTATTTCCAATAATGTATGGTTTCTGATTAATTAGCTGTCCATTTCATGTGAGGGGCAAATCAATGTAAAAGGGGCAGCTCTTTCCTGCTTGATGCTGATGGCAGCTCTGTGTAAGAGCTGAGGCTGGGTGGGGCCCTGAACACCCCTTGCTGCATCTGTCTCTAATCTCTCTTCCCTGATGGTTTCAATGGATCAAGGTCGAAGTAACCAGTGTAGCTTCTAGTGTCTGGCAGAAGTTCAGAAAGGGCCCTTTTAGAGTTTCTCCTCTTTCTCCTGCTGCAGGAACAGGGGACTCCTGAGCCTGACCTCACTGATCTGCAGAGCCTGCAATCCCACAGGTGGGGGTTAGGTATGCCTGCTTGTGAGGAGACCTATCAGGCTACAATGAATCTCAGGCATTCAACTCCAAATGTCAGGCAATCAGCTCCTGGCCTCCTAGTCCCCAGTCTGCCACTCTTGCAGGAGATTCAGGCCTGAACACTCCACTCTACACAGCCCCCCTGCTTACCAGCCACATTGGGCCAGATCCCGCTCTCCCTTCACTGTCACATTCTGTTCTTCCTGTGCAGCTGGACTAAGTGAGACCGAACTGTGCTTACTCTCAGGTTTCTTTGTTGGCAGAACCGCTTCACATGTGTACATGTGCACATGATCATGGGGTCCCTGCCCAGTCTTGCCTCAGCTCCCCTTTTAAAATAGCCTCTGTATGGCCCCACCGTGCAACACTAAGCCCTGGGCTGGTTCTCTGCATGTTCCACCTCCCCCCAAATCACAGTCTCTCTCTCTCAGGGCTGTCCACAGCCTGCCAGTGACTCTGGTAGATTTAGGAGATAAAGTTTCTCTCTGGAACTCTCCTGGTTGGTGCTACAGCTATGGATGTACTGCTCACTGTGTGTGTGTAGCCTAAGTCTCCCAGACTTTGTATATCCTTCCAGGTCTTTCCCTGTTAGAATTAGTGGTTTCCCTCTGTGGACCAGGGCCCTGCTCCAGGAGGATGGGGAGCCACTAAGCTGCATTTTCTATCTGTTCTCTCCTTTGCTGCAGGCACCTCACACAGGGCATTTCCCCCTCGAATTATAAAATCTCTTACTGGACAGTGCAAAGCATCCTCTACTCTTTGGATTCAAAAATTCATATCAGCTGAGATTCCGTTGATTGTTCGGGTCACTTGTTGGAAGATCAGTTGAAGATCCATGCGGGGGGAGCTGAGTAAGTGGGTTCAGTTGCCAGTTACTTGGCTGCCATCTCTGCATTTTCTTTTTGATGTTTCTATTGATAAATTAGACATTTTATGAGTGAAAATAGTTTGTTAGGAATAGAGAACCAATTCATAACTTGATACTTTTAGAAAATAAAAACTGTACATAATAGATTTGAACTTCTGTTGGGAACTGAGAAGGCTGGTATATTTAGGGCTAGTCTCCTAAAGAGTGCCAGCCTGTAGAAGGTAGGTAAAATGGAAACATAAAAAAGTGTTTGTGAAAGTGTTATGTCAAAGCTAGTGATCAGGCTTGTTTGCAAAATCACAAAGTAGAAATAATTCCACCTAAAGGTAGATAGATGTAAGATTTAGATATTACTTACTACCTTCAGTAGACAATAGAACTTAGGGAGATCTCAGGCTGTTGCAAGAATCAAAATTAGGCCCCATTTCTCCTTGAGTTTTTATAGTTTCTCCAACAGAAATCAGTTTGTTTTTACTTTTATTAGTATTTATTTTATGCTGAATTTACTCCAGGGCCATAAGCTTTTGTTTCTTCAGTTTCTTCTGGGGTATCTTTTCCTTCTGTGCAACTTTCTCCTCTGGTTTAGGAACAACTTGCTCTTTCTCAGTGAGGATCATCTCAGTGTGGCCTGGAGGGCTCATGTATAGGTTGATCCTCCCATGAGCTCTGTAAGTTCTGCACTGCATCTTGGGAGCTTTGTTCACCTGGATGTGCTCAATGACCAGAGAATCCATATTTAAAACCTTAAGCTCAGCATTACTCTCTACATGTTTAAGCATGTGTAGCAAAAACTCAGCACTCTTTTTGGGCCACTGACCTTGTGTCCAGCCCCACTGTTTGGTCTGGGCACACCTACCAACTCCACCATTATATTGATGGAACGGGACACACTGCTTCTTCAAAGTGACATCTTTCAGATACTTGGTGGCTTTTCAAATATGCGTACCCGTGATGGCTTGGGCAGTTTCATGAGTGTTCTTAAAGTGAACACAAAGATTTGAACCTCTTGATTTGGATGATATTGTGGGGTTGTCCAGGTCAAGTGAATAGCAAACCATCTTCAGAGGTCACCTCTGGTCGCTTTCAGGAGAAATCAGTTTATTGGCATGTGAAATAAATCTCCCCATCTTTCATGTTTCTAAAGGATGCTCTGCCTCCTCCCTTAAGCTACCTAATAGTATTCTGCTTTATATTTTAGTTATTTTTTGGACCTCTTTCTGTACAAAACCCTTTGAAAGTAGAGAAAACCTCTTGTATATCATTTTTACCCCATAAACTCTAGCACAATTCCTTGCACATTGTAGGAGCTTACATACATTTATGAAATGAATCTAATTAGGGCAAGATTAGGTCTAAGATACTTTTTAGTTCACAGGGAGGTTTATTGTTTTTAAATAAATTAGTCCCCTGACAAAGTAACCAGAAAGTGATGCCCTTAAGGGGAAAACTTACTGATTGACTTGGTAATTTGCTTTTTTTCTCAATAACATTTAATATGGAAAGCAATACACTTGCCTATGTAGAGGATTTGGCATAAGCTAACACACATAAAAATTTGTGTTATAGTACAGTAAAGATCAAGGAGGAAATTTACATCATTTCTGGCTAGAATTGACTACTAGAATATTCATCAGTAAAATAGTGAAAACAATGACCTTTCAGTTAATTCAAATTCACGAATCTTTTCCAGATCATAGATGGGTTCTGAAAATATAACAACCCAGAAATTGTCCACCAATTTACTTCATCTAAATGATCACCATGGATCTACATATTACACCAGTGAAAATAAAACAACCCGAATAAGGAAATATAAAACAAATGCTAACTTT
Source organism: Phyllostomus discolor (assembly GCF_004126475.2). NCBI lineage: Eukaryota > Metazoa > Chordata > Mammalia > Chiroptera > Phyllostomidae > Phyllostomus > Phyllostomus discolor. Next base: position 30,051,006 of record NC_050198.1, on the reverse strand, counting down.
TCAGTTCAGTAAACATTTGTTGATTACATATTTCTGTACAGATCACTGAGTGTAGGTGCTGTGCTATAGAGGAAACACAGATGTATCAGATAATTGCTACTACCTATTAAGTACCAGCTAGAGACAATGGAATTTATATTTAGTTCTCATAGCAACCCTGTAGCATAGCTATTGCTACCCCCATTTTATCAACAAGAATATGAAGGCTCAGGGAAGTTAGATAACTTTCCCAAAGTTTCATAGCTCCTAAGGAATAAAGTCAGGATTCAAACCCAGATCTGACTCTAGAATCATGTTATTCCCATGAACCACAGTAACTTCCTTTAAGGAGTGCTGAGTCATTTTTATCTTGATTTATAGAATTAGATGCAAATTATATAAAAGCAATTATAAAAAAGCATTATTTGATTTATTTATCTGAATTTATTTTTTGTTCTCAGCTAGGTTATATAAGCTCCCATAGGGCAGAGACCATACCACAATTCTGTAACTTTCCTTGAAGTGCCTAATATGGTGCTGAACACAAAAAAGATCCTCTCTATATACTAGTGGTTTCATAAATTTTCCCTCAGCCCAATTTCTGAGGTGTAAGCCAGATAATACTTTCATGCAAGGGTAAAAGAGGAAAGAAAAATGAGTACATCATGATAGTAGCTTATATTAATTGACTATTAACTCCTATGTGATGCATATTACCTCATTTGATTTACAAAACCATACAGAGTAGATATCATTATTCTCGTTTTGCAAGTGAGAAAGCTAAGTCTCAGAAAAATTAAGCATCTGATCCGTGATTATACAACCGGTATCTGATGAAGCAAGAAATGAAACATCATTCTGTCTAACCAGAGTTCATGTTCTTTGCTCTTTCACTCTCTTCTATTTTAAGACCACATAGATTGGAAGATACACCCTTGATTTAACAATTTTTTTTCAAAAAAATAAAGAATACAGCCACATAAATAAATAGGTTTACTGAAAAAAATGTATTCCAGTTTGAGAATGAGGAAATGGGTGTCTCAAGAAACAAGAACATGAGTTACATAGTATTTGCAATATGTTTTCGTTTCCTTGGAATGCTGAAGTCACAAAGACAGAGAACTTCTGCAAGTGGTATTAATGACATTTTGCAAAGTGCTGAAAAGTTTCAAAGATTTTAGACATCCAGTACATAATCTTTTGAATTATAGGCTTCTCGTGCTCATGAATGAGTAACATCAACCACATGACCTATTTCAAAGGGTTCAAACTGATTGAAAAATTTTGAGATAATTTTAAAAATTTAATCTTTATTGTATTTTCCCATTACCATTTAGTCCCCTTATACTGCCCCCCTCCCAGCAATCACCACACTGTTGTCCATGTCCATGAGTCCTTTTTCCTTTTTTCTCAATCCCTCTTCCCGCTCACCCCCACCCCCACATTAGCTGTCATCCTGCTCTCCATCTATTTTAATGAAGTTTTATAGCTCTAACATAAAGAGATTTTGTTTTTTTGTTTGTTTTAAAGAAAGCCTTCAAGAAACATGTTAAAAATAATTATCCTCCCTAGTATTGGAAGCTTTCTCATCCTCTCTACTCCCATGCCACTCATCCTGTAATGGATCTTAATTAACTCTGACGTGACCTACAACTTCAACCTAGTCTAGACAAGCCCTGCTCCTGACTTTGGTACAGATCCACAAGACTGTGGGAGTTGAGTGGGAATTCCCTAGAGCCTTCTTATTACTTACAGGATACTACCCTCAGTCCCTCAAAAAATGGAATCATTTTCCTTTTGTGGTTCTTGGAATTTTTTAATTGTCAGACCTAAAGTTTCCCTTAGACATGTATTCAAAATAAAAGTAGATCTCTATGAATGGGATTACCAGATGCCCAGCAGAAAAATATCAGATCTCTGAGAATGATAAGCAAGAGATGTTACACAGAGGATCTTTCTAGTTCCCTGCTGCATTTAAATGCATTTGATTCCAAAGAATATGTTATAAACTACCATACAATATTGCCTCTCTTAAATTGGGAGAATTTTTCTCTGGTAAAACCCAGCCTAATACAATTTACAATTAGCTTCAAAGCCCTCTCCTATTCTACAGCAACCAGCTTCCGAGTAACTTTTTGGATTCCAGTCCTTTTCTACTTTGCTTAAGGGTAACAATAAATATTATCCTCCTGAACTGCTTGAGACTCATGGAACACCCTTGCCAGGCACTGTGGACACCTTCTTGGCTTGTGAATTGAGGTTTATAATCAAGGGTTTTATAGCCCTACATTAATTAGCACTCATTATTGAAAGGTTCTTATAAATTAGTCAATCCCAAATTGTATGACTTCCATGTAATCCAAGCACACTATTTATCTGTATCTCTTTATACCTAGGGTTGCCAGATTTCCATTCTTGGATGTAACTGTTCCAAATTTTAGGTTGCTTCCAGTAAAATTAAATTTTTACTAATTGAATAAATAATAAATAAGCAAACAAACAAACAAACCCATTATCATGCAGAAGATTTGGCATGTGAAAAACACTATGCAGGGAACATTTTATTCTGTTGGAATGAAGCTTCTGATCTCCATGATGAAGATGTGGAAAGTCAGATGAAAGTTCTGGTCATGGGAATGAAATGCCTAACTAAGAGCATGCTTGAGTCCAGTCAGTCCAGGAAAAGAGATTCAGATCTTTCTGATATTTCTGGTAGCAGAAGGCATAAAAGAGACTATGAGAAAACTTAAGAAAGTCACTAAAAAGAAAATAAGGGAAATACTTCAGGTTATGATGTGAAAGCATGAAGACATTGGTGAATCTTTTGAGGAAATTACAAGCATAAAACAGAACAGAGATGTGTAAAACAACCATTTAAGAGCTTTGAAATTAGCCAAGATAGAAACAATATGAGAAGCATTTATTCTTGAGAAGCTTTTTGAGCCTCAGGTAAGAACAGCAAGAGTCTGTGGCTTCCATTCTTGGGTCTGCTTACATACCCTGCTCTCAGCTTCATTGGGAAAAACTTAGTTTGACGAGCATGGGGCTGGTGGTAAAAACTAACAGTTCTACTGCTAGAAGATGAAAACTCAATATGGGATGACTGAAGCTTAATAATAGCTTAATCAACTACAAGTAATAAATTTGGAGAAAACATAAATTCTAGAAGAAAAAGAAAGCAGCAGGAAAATTATTTGAAACAAAAGTAGATTCAAATCCATCACAAATTTGCTGAAAAGCATTAATCTACAGGTTGAAGAAATTTAACAAAACCTAAGTAAAATAAACACAGAGATCAACACCTAACCATATCATACTCATACTGTTAAAAGGAAAAAACAAACATGTGGATATTTGGAAATAGCAAGAAAACAAACAATGATCACAAACAAGAGAACAACAATAACAGGCAATTTCACATTAGAACCAAGGCTGAAAATATACACATACAAAGGGCTGAAAAAAAAAAAACCCTGCCAACTCTGAATTTTATACCCATCAAACCTTAACAGATGAGTATGAAGTAGACATTTTCAAATAAAGAAACATGGAGAGAATTCATTGCTAGCAGATATGCCCTACAATAAATGCTTAATGAAGTTGTTCAGGCTGAAAGGAAATGGCACAAGATGTTAACTCAAATCCACAAAAATGAATGAAGAACACTGGAAATAATAAACATGATGAGCACATATATAAAAGATCATGTGTATTTACATGTTTTATTTACAAATATAGATCACATATTTCTTTTTTATTATTTAAAAATGTGATTATTTACAGAAATAATTATAACATGTATTGTTAAGTATACAGCATATATCATATGATACACATGATAATAATAGAACAAAGTGGGGAAAAATAGAGATATAATGGAGAAAAATTACTCTATTTTACTGGAATTAAGTCAATATTAAACTGAAATAGATTGTTCAGTTAAGGAGGTATACTTTAATTTCTAGAGTAACCACTAAGAAAATAACAAAAAAAATACAGGCTAAAATTTAACAGAGGTGTGTTAACATGATATATTAAAAATATATCTTTTTAAAATATATTTTATTGATTATGCTATTACAACTGTCCCAGTTTTTCTCCCCTTTATTCCCTGTCCTGTACCCACCCCCGCACCATCATTCCCCCACATTAGTTCATGTCCACAGATCATACATATAAGTTCTTTGGCTTCTTCATTTCCCATGCTATTCTTAACCTCTGTCTATTTTGTACTACCATTTATGCTTCTTATTCCTTGTACTTTTTCTTCCATCCCCCTCCCTCCTCCTCCCCGCTGATAACCCTCCATGTGATCTCTATTTTGTGAATCTGTTACTGTTCTAGTTGTTTGCTTAGTACAATTTTTTAGTGTTTTTTTTTAGGTTCGGTTATTGATAGTTGTGAGTTTGTTGTCATTTTACTGTTCATATTTTTATCTTCTTTTTCTTAGATATGTCCCTTTAACATTTCATATAATAAGGGCTTGATGATGATGAACTCCTTTAACTTCACCTTACCTGGGAAGCACTTTATCTGGCCTTTCATTCTAAATTATAGCTTTCCTGCATAGAGTAATCTTGGATATAGGTCCTTGCCTTTCATGACTTGAAATATTTATTTCCAACCCCTTCTTGCCTGCAAGGTTTCTTTTGAGAAGTCAGCTGATAGTCTTATGGGAACTTCTTTAAAGGTAACTGCCTCCTTTTCTCTTGCTGCTTTTAAAATTCTCTCCTCTTTAATCTTGACTAATGTAATTATGATGCGCCTTGGTGTGTGCTTCCTAGGGTCCAATTTCTTTAGGACTTTCTGGGCTTCCTGGACTTCTTTGAAGTCTATTTCTTTTCTCAGATTGAGGAAATTCTCCTTCATTATTTTTTCAAAGAAGTTTTCAATTTCTTGCTCCTCTTTTCCTTCTGGCACCCCTATGATTCAGATGTTGGAATATTTAATATTGTCCCAGAGGTTCCTAAGTCTCTCCTCATTTTTCTGAATTCTTTTTTCTTCATTCTGTTTTTTTTTCATTTTATTTTATTTTATTTTATTTTATTGTTGTTCAAGTACAGTTGTCTGCATCCACCCCCACCACTCTCATGACCCCAGCCATCCCACCTCCCTCTCTTGATTCCAAACTCCTTGGTTTTGTCCATGTGTCCTTTACAGTCATTCCTGAGAACCCTGCATCCTTTCCCCCCATTATCCTCTCCCATCTCCCCTCTGGTTACTGTCAGTTTGTTCTTAATTTCAATGTCTCTGGTTGTATTTTGCCTGCTTGTTTGTTTTGGTGATTAGTTTCCACTTAAAGGTGAGATCATATGATATTTGTCTTTCACTGCTTGGCCTATTTCACTTAGCATAATGCTCTCCAGTTCCATCCATGCTGTTGCCAAAGGGTAGGAGCCCCTTCTTTCTTTCTGCCATGTAGTATTCTTCAGTGTGAATGTACCATAGTTTTTTGATCCATTCATTTACTGATGGGCACTTAGGTTGCTTGCAGCACTTGGCTATTGTAAATTGTGCTGCTATGAACATTGGGGTGCATAGGTTCTTTTGGATTGGTGTTTCAGGGTCCTTAGGATATAATCCTAGCAGTGGAATTGCTAGATCAAAAGGCAGATCCATTTTTACTTTTCTGAGGAAATTCCATACTGTTTTTCATAGTGGCTGCACCAGTCTGCAATCCCACGAACAGTAGGCTAGGGTTCCTTTTTCTCCACATCCTCTCCAGCACTTGTTGTTTGTTGCTTTGTTTTTGATGGCCATTCTAAGTGGTGTGAAGTAGTATTTCACTGTGGTTTTAATTTGCATCTCTATGATGTCTAGCGATGCTGAGCATCTTTTCATATGTCTGTGGATCCACTGTATGTCCTCCTTGGAGAAGTGTCTATTCAAATCCTTTGCCAATGTTTTTAATCGGGATTTTTGTCTTCCTAGAGTGGAGTTGTGTGAGTTCTTTATATATTTTGGAGATCAAACCCTTGTCTGAGGTATCATTGGCAAATATGTTTTCCCATATGGTTCTGGCTGATTGTTTAGTTCTTCCTTTTGTTTCAAATCATTGATTTGATCCCTGGTTTCCTTCCCTTCACTGTTGCTTCCCTGTGTATTTTTCTTTAAATCACTCTGCATGGCCTTCACTTTTTCCCTCTATTTTACGATTATATCCAACCATTTCTGTGAGTATCCTGATTACTATTGTTTTGACCTTTGCATCTGATTGGTTGGTTATCTCTTCATCTCTTAGTTATATTTTTGGAGCTTTGATCTGTTCTTTCATTTGGTCCATATTTCTTTATCTTGGCACACCCATCACATTGTAAGGGGCAGAATCTTAGGTATTAGCCAGGGCGGGACAACCAACTTTGCTGCATTGTGGCATTGTATGTGGGGGAGGGGTGTGAGAGGGAACAATGCTGCTTGCTCGGGCTTTCAGTCACTTCCCCCCCTGTCCACAAGCAAATTGGTCCCTTCTGGTGCTGATTCCCGAATGGGTGGGTTTGTGCACATTCTAGGACCCTGTGGGTCTCTCCAACAAACTCTTCTGTGAGTGTGGGAGTTTCTCCTACTGCCACAACCCCCACAGGAGATGACTTTATTTTTAAAGAGTTACAGAAGATCGAGAGAAATGGAGAGGTCACCCCTGAGGAACTAGATACAACCAAATAATCTGAGAATGAAAAATTTTAAATACAGTTGACCCATAAACAACCCTTGAATAATTGGACTCACATAGTTAAAACCCATATTATTCAAGAATCAACTGTATTGTCAAACCATGGATGAGAAAATGCTTATGTGGAGAGCTGACAAGTTAAACACAGATTTTCAACTCCATGGGAATCAGGACCCCTAAACCTCACTTGTTCAAGAGTCAACTGTACATTTAAAATAGTCTAAAGAATGAAGGTACTAATAGACATTATGAATATTAGAAACAAATGGAAGTTGTTAAAATTAAAAATATAGTGATTAAGATCCTCAAGTAGTGGGCTAGTAATAATAAACAAAATCCAGATGAAGAGATAATAGTAAATAGAAGGATATATCTCCCAAAACCTAGTACAGAGATATAAAATGTATGATCACATAGATAGGTGCAGAAAATAATTAAGTTTAATACCTATGCTTTATTTTATTTTTAAAATTAATTAATTAATTTATTTGAGAGAGAGATTTGTTGTTCTACTTATTTATGTATTCATTAACTGAGTCTTGTATGTGTCTTGAGCAGGGATTGAACCTGCAACCTTTGAGTTTCAGGACAATGCTCTAGGCCTTGGCTAGGGCAACTATACCTTCTTTTAAACATGTAACCTCCAAGACAACTAAATAAAGAAGGAAAGTTCCTTAATCTGACAAATGATATGGAGTTCTACCAAAACCTATAGCAACTATCATACTTCATGGGTAATGCCTGAACTCTTATCTATTAAAGTGAGGATCAGGAGAAGGATGTCACATAGTACTTCTAATATTCCTATTGTATTGATATTTCAAGACAGAGCCAAAAAAAAGGAGGATTGGAAATGAAGAAGCAATTTTGTTTTTAGTCACAAACAACATGATTACTTCTACAACAGGCAAAAGTTGTTGGTCATAAGATCAACATACAAGTAATAATGAAATTCCTATATATCAGTAATAACACATTAGATAATACAACAGAATCTCATTTACAATGATAACAAATACTATGCACTAACTAAGAATAAGCATAAAAATGATGTGTAGATCTGGCTGGTGTGGCTCAGTGGATTGAGTGCCAGCCTGCAAACCAAATGGTCACGGGTTCGGTTTCCAGTCAGGGCACATGTCTGGGTTGTGGGCCAAGTCCCCAGTAGGGGGCGTGTGAGAGGCAACCAATTGATATCTCTCACACATGATGTTTTTCTCCCTTTCTACCTCCCTCCTTTCCCCTTGCTCTAAAAATAAATAAATAAAATCTTTTAAAAAATGATGTACAGACTTTTATGTGGAGATATATCAAACATTGTTGCAAGATGTTGAAAAACAAAGACTTAGATTGGGAGAAATACCTGTTCAAGGATGAGAAGATTTAATATCTGAAGGCTGTCAGTTCTCACTAAGTTAGTCTCTAAATTAGTATAATTTTAATTAAAATCCTACCAGAATATTTTATGTAATTTAACAAACTGATTTTAAATCTTATATAAATTAAGTAAAACTGTAATGAAAATTTAAGGCATTTCTGAAAGGACATTTGCTTGGCCAGATATAAAGAATTATATTAAGCTCTAACCCTGGCCAGGTAGCTCAGTTGGTTAGAGCATCATCTTGATGCACCAAGGTTGTGGGTTTGATCCTTGGTCAGGGCACATATAAGAATCAACCAATGAATGCATGAATGAGTGGAAAAATAAGTAGATGTCTCTTTCTCTCTCTCATTCTCCCCTCTAAAAATCAATAAATAAAAAATTAGGAAATAGAAGAATTACATAAAGCTATGATTAAAACAGAGTAATTTAGCATTAGAGAATAGATAAGTGGACCAGTGGAATACAATAGAGAGCCCCAAAATAGATCAGATATGTGGAATTACAATAGAAATAGCCTTATACATCACCAGAGAAATTCCAAACTATTCAGTGAGTACTATCAGGACATTTGATTATGTATATGTAGAAAACAATAGATTTTTACCCTCTACCATTGACAAAAAATACATTTCAAATGAATGTACCTGAATGTGGATATCAAAACTTTAAAGCTGCTAGAAAAACATCAGAGCGGGGGAGAGAGAGAGAGAGAGAGAGAGAGAGAGGGCGGGAGAGGGAGAGAGAGAGAGAGAGAGAGAGAGAGAGAGAGAGAGAGAGAGAGAGAGAGACATCAATGTGCAGTTGCTGGGGGTTATGGTCTGCAACCTAGGCATGTATCCTGGCTGGGAATCGAACCTGGGACACTTCGGTTCCCAGCCCACGCTCAATCCACTGAGCTATGCCAGCCAGGGCAACATCAGAATATCTTCATGTCCTCAGCATAGGTCATAAAAAGCACAAGTCAAAATTAGAAATATTTATAAATTGAAGTATGTTAAAGTTTTAAACTTCTGTATATAATTACATCATAAATGACATTGAAATTTGAACTGCTTGGGAGAATATATTTGGAGCATTTATAACCATTAAATGATTAGTATCCAGAATACATAAAGATCTTCTATATACAAATTACAAATAGACAAATCAGAAAAAAGTAGGTAAATGATATGAACAGGCAATTCACAGAAGAGGGTGCACAAATGGCCAATAAACATGTAAAAGAGGTTCACCCTTGCAACTAACTAGGAAAATGCAAACAAAAAACAAAAATTAGTTTCTACTTCATACCACCAGATCCATAAAAATAAAAAGTCAGAAAATATGGTGACGGATGTCTGGCAAATTAGGAATGGAACTCACACACTGCTAATGAGAGTATAAATTATAGTAAGTGCAATTTGGCATCACAAATGAAGTTGAAAATATGAATACCTAGCCATTCACTTTAGGAATGTATAAAACAGAAAATTTCACTTGTGGTCCAGGAGACATTTGTTGTGTGTTGCAGGATTACTATAACAGCAAAGCTAGTAACAGCTTAATGTTCATCCAATTAGTATACATTCATATAATGAAGTACCGTATAGCCATTATAAATGAACTGGCTCTCTTCCAAAAATACACTGCAATATTTTGAAATGAGAGAAAATTGGACAATTTTGTAAATGGTATGATAGCATTTATATAAACATCCATATGAACATACATAAAACACAATAAATATATATGCGATGAAGTTGTTGGAACACCAAATGGAAAGATGCTAGTATACAAAATTCAGGACAGTGAAAGGACAAAGGTAAATGGTAATGGAAAAAATACAAACAAACCTTTAACTCTATCTGTGATTTTTTCCTGTATTTAAAAAATCTGAAAGACAAAATTCAATTATGTGTTCTGCATACTTGATTACTCATTATGTTATTATCTGTATTTTGTACTTAAATTTCTGGTTTTTTATTCCAATTCCTTCCATTTTATTTTATTTTATTTTTAATATATTTTATTGATTATGCTATTAGTTGTTCCATTACCCTCCCTTCATTCCCCTCCACCCTGCATACCCTCTCCCAACCACACTCCCCCCCTTTAGTTTATGTCCATGTGTAATAAATTCTTTAGCTTCTATATTTCCCATACTATTCTTGCCCTCCCCCTGTCTATTTTCTACCTACCATCTATGCTACTTATTTTCCATACCTTTTCCTCTCTCTCTCCCTCCCACTCCCCTGTTGCTAACCCTCCAGGTGATCTCCATTTCTGTGGTTCTGTCCCTGTTCTTGTAGTTTACTTAGTTTGTTTTTGTTTTTTGTTTTAGGTGTGATTGTTAATAATTGTGAGTTTGCTGCCATTTTACTGTACATGTTTTTTATCTGCTTTTTCTTAGATAAGTCCCTTTAACATTTCCTAAAATAAGGGCTTGGTGATGATGAACACCTTTAACTTGACCTTATCTGAGAAGCACTTTATCTACCCTCCATTCAAAATGAAAGCTTTGCTGGATAGAGCAATCTGAGATGTAGGTCCTTGCCTTTCATGACTTGGAATACTTCTTTCCAACCCCTTCTTGCCTGTAAGGTCTCTTTTGAGAAATCAGCTGACAGTCTGATGGGAACTCCTTTGCAGGTGACTGTCTCCTTATCTCTTGCTGTTTCTAGGATTCTCTCCTTGATTTTTACCTTGGCTAATGTAATTATGATGTGCCTTGTCATGTTCCTTCTTGGGTCCAATTTCTTTGGGACTCTCTGAGCTTCCTGGACTTCCTGGAAGTCTATTTTCTTTACCAGATTGGGGAAGTTCTCCTTTATTATTTGTTCAAGTTACTTTTGCACTTGTTGTTCTTCCTCTTCTGCTTCTGGTACCCCTATAACTCAGATGTTGGATCGTTTAAAGATATCCTGGAGTTTCCTAAGCCTCTCCTCATTTTTTTGAATTCTTATTTCTTCATTCTTTTCTGATTGTATGTTTTTTTCTTCCTTCTGGTCCACTCCATTGATGTGAGACCCAGCTTTCATTCCATCACTATTGGTTCCCTGTGCATTTTCTTCATTTCACTTATTGTAGCCTTCATTTTTCATCTAATTTATGACCAAACTCAACCAATTCTGTGAGCATCCTGATCACCAGTGCTTTGAACTGTGCATCTGATAGGTTGGCTATCTCTTGGTTGCTTAAAAGTATTGCTTGCAAGGCTTTCAATTCTGTTTGAGCCATCTTTTTTTTCCTTTGTTCTTGTCACTCATGTTATGTATGAGGGGTGGAGCCTTAGGTGTTCACCAGGGTGGGGCACCCCAGTTGCTGGATTGTGATGCTCTATGTGGGGGCAGGGTCCTAGAAGGAACAATGGCACTTGCTCCACTCTTTGTCAGACCTCAGATCCTTTTGCCACTTCCCCTGAGCTAACTGGGTCCCTCTGGTGCCAATTCCTGTGTGGGTGGGCTTGTGCACCCTGTGGGACTTTCCAAGGACCTCTCCTGTGAGGCTGAGAGTCTCTCCCTGTGCCTCAACCTCCACAGGTGTTTTCAATCAGTGTCCTGAGGCTCTATTTCCCAGCGCTGTGATCCTGGGTTGCGCACAGTGCCTTGCCTCATAGTCACCACCTCACTGGGTCTGCCGGTTGCCACCCCTCGGCTGGGGTCTGCCAACTGCTGCTTGTGCACTCAGGGTCCACGCACTGCAGTCCTGCGCACCCTGTAAGCCTTATGCGCCCGGTCCCAATGCTCTCTGCTCTCCACACCATGACCCTCACCCAGCTGCCCAACTCCGCCCCTCCCACCAGTCTGGATGAACAGGTCTATTTTAACTTCTTGGTTGTCCTAATTTAACTTCTTGGTTGTACAACTTCCATACCGTTCAATTTTCTGTCAGTTCTGGTTGTTATTCTGTTTCCAAATTGTTGTCGTCCCTATCTTGGTTGTGCGAGGAGGCACAGTGTGTCTACCTATGCCTCCATCTTGGCCAGAAGTCCCTTAAAGTTTTGTTTAAATAGTAAAATAAATATACTACATGAGGTAAGCAAGAATTTGGAGAACGATGCTTATTTGTAGTTACTTATTAGAGGTCCTTCTCCCTCAAAGCACTTTGAAATGACCCTGCACCTGGTGTAGAATTGCTGTAGGGCCATTGTTTAAGTGAAGATTGTTACATATAAAGATTATACAATAGAATGTTATTGGAATTAATACACCCAGATATATATAATATGTGATATGTATGATATGTATAATATGTGATGTGTGTAATATGTGATATAGAACGCATATATGAAAAATATTTCTTTTTGTATTGCTCAAGGTACTGGTAGAACAAGTCCTTACTTAAAACTGCTAAGCACAGGCTAAGAACTGAGGAAGTACCCAAAGGAAAACTCTCTGTACTACCAGGTGAGATTCACATATCAAGACAGGGAGCCAAGACAACAGAGGATGATTAGGAGTCCTTAAGGAGAGATGGAGAAGATAGGATACTGCACCCTAGGCAGAGATTCCAACAGCTAAAATATCTAAGTCAGGCTTCTGGCTGCACCTGATAGAGCAGAGGTAAACTTGGAGCAAGCCACCAAGAAGGGACAGCTTCACAAATCTATACCTCATAAATACATTAAGGATCTCCATGAGCCTAGCTGTCTTGGAGAGGACCTGTAATGCATGGTGACCTTCTTGCTTTCAAAAACAAAGCATCCAATAGAGAAGTCCTAGGTCTGTCTCTCTCCTTCTTCCTCTGGATAAGACTGTGGTTTGCTTAGAATAAAACTACACCTTCTATTGAAAACATTTTTCCTTTCCTGTACACAGCAATGCTACTGACACATGAACAGTAAGAGTAGACACTAACTTGTTTTCCTGTAATGGCAAACTGAATCAATGTTGTGTTATAAGTGCCATCTTTTTCCTTCCATCACTCTTACTCCCAAATGGCCACTATCAAGCATTATTGTAACATCATCACTCACATTTCTGAGCAGTGTCCAAGGCGAAAGCACAAGGATACATGACAGCGTAATAGAAAGGTGTGATGAGTTGTGGCTCCACTGATGATGGGCTTACAATCAGTCCTATATATTTAAGAAACCAAATAAAAATCCACGTCTATGGTAAATGCCAATAAGGAGTTCCAAATAGTATATACTTTGGGAGGCCAAGAGTGGTTGAGGTCTTAATAGAAGTTTCCATTGGTTAGCTAGAGCTTAGTATGGTCCTAAAAGACAACAGCAGCATACATTGGAATCATGTTTGCATGATTTTTTTCCACAAAGGATGTTTTTAGATCAGGGATGGCAAATGGATTCATTTTAAGTGTCCACTCCAATCAGTAGGTGCCCAGCATGAAAGAGGACTAAGATTGCTTCTGGGCTGGCAGGAAAGGGCTGGTATCCTTTCCAGGTACATGCTATAGGTGCAGCTTGAGCAGATGACAGCATGTGTGTGCCATTTTTGTAAATCATTACACTTGATTTATAAAATGGCTTTTCCCACTCAGTGAAATCATGCACACATTATCCATGTATGGTCCTGCAACACTAAATTCAAGACTCTTGCCCTGAGCAGTGTGGGTCAGTTGGTTGAGCATCGTCCCACAAAGGGAAAGGTCACTGGTTCGATTCCCAGTCAGGGCACATGCCTGAATTGAGGGTGTTGAGGGTTTGGTCCTTGGTCAGAGCATATGAGAGAGGCAACTGATTGATGTTTCTCTCCCTCTCTTTCTCCCTCTCTTCCCCCTCTCTAAAAATAAATAAATAAAATTTTTAAAAAATGACTCTCTTTATATGAACTAGTAGACTTTCATAGCTTTATATCTAATTACAGAGCTTTTTATCCTGCAGGTGGTTTCAACAGCCACATGGAATGTTACTGAGATGAATGTCTTTGTTCAAAGTATTGCACTAGTATTTGCTATGTGGGTGGAATCCTGTGGGATGCTGACAGTTTGTGGAATATTATATCGAAGGAACTAAGTTAGTAAGGTCACCATTTCTCCTCCCTCCCCCCTCTCTCATTTTACAATGCATGTATAAAAAAACTTATTTCTAGAGCTTGCATTCAATATTTTTATTTTTAAAAATCGTTGTGACAGCGTATGTCAAAAATGAGTCATACATGATTTCAAATTCTATAGATATTTTCCTACATAATTGTAACAACAACAACAATAATAATAATAATAAAATGTTCATATGGGCACAAAACCTCTGAAAGATGATAAGCAAGTTGACTTAAGTGCATAGTTTCTGTCTTAAAAAGTGGACATAAATACCTATATCACATTCCCATCAATCTCAAATTGGGTCATCAGCAAGACAATATAGAAAAATGCAGTCTCTGAACTCGGAAATACCTCAGTGCAAATCCTGACTCCACCATTTTCTAACCATATGACCTTGGATGATTTCTTCAAATATGAAGTGGCAATAATAATAGTTGGCCCACAAGATTGTTAAAAGAATTAAATGAGAGAAATAGATAAAGCACCTATTAAGTGCCTTGTACATAGTATGGTTTCAATACATTTAAGTTCCTTTCTTCTGTTTTATGCCATGTAGTCCTTACAGAATATCTGATTCTATCTCTAAAAATTCTCTCTAGTTTTCTACTCTACTTTCAGTTGTGAGCAAAGGAAAAAAGTTCCTTCATTTCTGAATGACTGTCTGCTTCTGTTCCTGATCTCACAACTTCTTTCTGGGAATGCAACCCTGTGGCCTCCATGACCCTCCATGTTCTTCTCCACTTTTTGTCATCATAGGCAGCCCTTGCAGCTTTTCTAACTTTTAGAGTTGCCTTAGGCAACCTGACTGATGCTTTTACTAATAATTACGATGTTCAGAAAGTTATGCTTCGTGAGTATTGAAATAAAGGAAAGTCTATACCTAATAGTAGAAGATTCAAGTTTATATATTCCTTTAGATATATGGAATATATCTGTATGTCATGTTTCTTTGTTCCCTACCATGTCAACAAGTAAACATTTAGTCAATATATATTTATTAGATTTAGTCAGTCTAATTATTTATTGGTTGATAATAGGAGAAGAAAGGGAGAGCAGGAACATGGGCAAGGCATCAGAGAAATAAAGGGTTTGAGAAGAAAAAAATGTGAGAAAATCTGGAAAACAAATGCTAAAGGGGAGGTTGATGTACCTCAGCAGGCCATAGATTTTCAGCATAACAGAAATAAAAAATAAGGAGAATAAGCTCTGTGCCCCAGTTATCCAAATTAGTAATGGACAGTTTGTGGGCCATGAAATGTTTCATTGTATACTGCTCTATTTTTCTGGGGTGCGCATGGCTTCCCCTATAGCCCACTAAGCACACACTTAAGGCTTTTTAAGTCCCTCATGAAAACTCTACCTCAGCCAGAAGTAATTTCCAGACTTTCTTATGGTTCTGCTGGGAAATTTTATATACTATTCACCCCAGAAAAGATGTCAAGTATCACTGAAATCTCAACTTCAATGACCTGAATAAAATTTGGAAGGAACTGTGATTTCTCAGAAAACTTCAAATGCTAAGCAGCTGATGCAGAATGCCACTTGATAGTCACCTCCTGCTCATCGAGCAAGCAGTAGCAATGTGTATCAGATTGATAACAGTGATGCTTTTTTCCAGATTCTCCTCTGAAAAAAAAGTGAACTTTTATCCCCTTATTTGCCTTGCCACAGAGACCCAGTGCAAGACACCTCTACCCCACAGAGAGAAAATTACTTGACTCTTGAATCAGTTCAAGTGGCCTACAGAAGCATTTCTTAATGTAGTATTTTAGAGTATCTTAGTAAAACCCATTGTGTAAGCATGTGTGTGCATACGCATGCACTCACACTACTTTGGCTCTATTTTCACCCTACTCTCCCTTTTTATTCCTGCACCATTTTGGGGAACCAACACCTGCCTTCAAGAAGTTTCTGTATAGTACTGGCATCACTTCCTAGCCTTTAAAACCACCCACCTGAAGGATCAAAATGATCAATTTCACTCTTTGAAAGCAAAACTCATCATTCATCTCTCTCTCAATTGCATGAGTGCAGTCTCAGTCCTAAAAGTGATACCTCCTTACATTTTGTGTTGTAGGCCCCCCCTTGCTGCATCCACATTCTGGCCCTGAGTCCACAGGAGCCATGAGTCTTATTGAAGCAAGGGGGCACAGTGCTGAAGAGAAATCAAGTTTCAAAACTCTGGATCAACCAGAGCTTCACATCATTTTCAATACCTTGATGTCTTTATCTGCTTATTTCTGTCTCACAAATAACATTATTTATTCTTTTCCTAAAACCGAGCCCTTCCTAAAATATGAAAGTTATAAAACCTCATTATATCACTTCAAGTTATTTGTCAAAAACACCAAATGAGCCCTGACTGGTGCGGCTCAGTGGATTGAGTGCTGGTCTGCGAACCACAGGCTCATTGGTTCAGTTCCCAGCCAGGGCACATGCCTGGGTTGCAAGCCAGGTCAGGTCTGCAGAGGGGGGTATGTGAGAGGCAACCACACATTAATGTTTCTCTCCCTCTCTTTCTTCCTCCCTTCCCCTCTGTCTAAAATAAGTAAATAAAATCTTTTTTAAAAAAACGCCAAATGATATATATGTATACACATATATAGATATACATGTAATCTTAATGAGAACATTTCCATAATCATTTTCAACCAAGTGAGTGAAAGAAAGTTCTCTCTCTTCCCCAAGTGCTGAAAAATGATCCAAAGTGACATTTTACAGTTCACTAAGGAAGCTTATTCAAATTAATGTAAGCCTACTTGTTTCTCACAAGTAGAACTTTTATTTCCCTTGTTTGCATAGATAAGCATTTAAACTTTTCATCCACATGTAGTAACATCACAGGCTCTGGATTATTTGTCAAGTGAACAAATCAACATGTGAAGTCCTCATGCATAAAATATATAAATATTTCTTAATCATTATCATTGTCTTGCCTTATTTATCTGGCCCAGAGTATGAAAGTCATCATTTTAAAAGCCTTCAACAATTTCACTAACGAGGCTCAGGTTCTAGCAGAAGCCTGGGGATAGGAGGCAAAGAAATGTAACTATGGCAGGATTGCAAGGAAGGAGAGCTCTAGATGCCAGCTCTGCCAGAAAGGCATTGTGGCACCTCATAGAAGTCACTTAACCTTGAAGACCTACATCTTTTTTATTCATTTTAGATAATGCCAGTCCAATGAACCTTCATGGCTCAAAGTCTTTATGATATAGAAAGAGTTGGGTTTCTTCTCCTCTCTAGTTCAAAACCTGGTCACCTATGAGAAGAATACAGTTTTGGTATCAGAATGTGTGATAATAATGGGGTTATGCAAATACTGCAGAAGCACAGTAGTCTTGGATTGCCTCTTGCCTTGGAAAGATCTGACCATGCATCACCATACAAGCTCCCTCTCAGGCAGCCCACTTGTGATTCAGGAAGATTATTTGTCTACAACAAGGCTTACCCACTGACATTCCTTCAGTGAAAAGAGCATGGCTTTAATTTTGCAATGTGATTAGGTTCAATTCTCCTTAAAAAGTTGCTTGAGACTTTGGCTGCACATATGCGTCACCTGGGGAACTTTAAAAAATAACAATATCTAGGTCTCAGTCCCAGATTTTGATATTGGTCTGGGGTATGTCCAAGGCATTAAGATTTTCAAACCACCCCCCCCCCGCCAATGTTTCTAAATGCAACCAAATTTTAGAACCACTATTGAGGTGATTTAGTACAGTGATTCAAAAGCCTGGACTAAGATCCCTGTTAAAGATTCATATTAAAACAAAAGAGGAAGAAAGAAAGAAACCACCTGGGAAAAGGACCAAAGTAGAAATGAATGGCCCAAGGTGGAAGGATTAGGCAGGTACTGAGACAATGTTCACTATCCTCATAAAGCAAGTACTGAACAAATCCTGCTGGGGGCAGCAATTCTGTGCAGGCAACTGACTCTCCAGCTTGGCTTCTGGCTTCATGAGAGCCCAGGGGACAGCAAAGGTAATCCTATGCAGAGATGTGTCTGTTTTCCATCTGCCTCTCTGTGGTCCCTCCATAAACACTGCCTGGTGTGGGGACTGCTAAGGGGGCACACTTTCTCCATTTGCCACACTGGGCTGGGCACATGTGCTCAAGAACACAGCCTGGCTGCTGAAAACAGGAGCTGAGCCCTCCTGAGGACACTTTGATTTTGGTAGCCAGTAGACTTGACTCACGAGCAAATGATTGCATTTCCTAAGCCTGCACTTTAATTGCCTTTCTTGGCAAAACAGACTCCTATGCCATTTAAAAGAATTGATCTGGCAAAGGCATTTCTTTGGTCAGGTATTACACTAAAAGCAGTTGCCTGAGAACAAAAGTGATAGGATTAGAAACTGACAGGCGCATAAACTCCAGAGCACTCAGAGAGGTACCTTATGTTATGTAGCACCTTGGAGTTTAATAAACATTCCGACATACTCTGTTGGGTTTGGTTCAGAGCATTTCCATGAGGCAGATAAAGCATTAACTATCTTTTGTTTGAACACAAGAACATGAAAGTTCAGAGTGGCTTAGGAACTGGTCCAATGTGTCACAGCCATTATGCTGGTTCTGGACCTATTTGTTATAAGTTGACTGTCCTTGTTCTTCACCCGTTCTGCTTTGAATGGCAGGAGCTTGACCCGTGAAAGCCAAACTTCTGTGGAGGCTCTCACATCAGCTGAGTCCAGCCAATGGAAGAAATGGGTGGGAGACTAGATGGAAGGAGGAAGCAGCTGGGCCACCCTTCTTGCCTCAGATAGCTTCTAGTACAGGGGTCCTGTCTTTTCCCTTGCTGAACAAACCCATCTGGTGCCAGCTTAGGCTGGTTGACTCTGGTTCCCTAGTGCCTGAGTCATAGCTTGTTCCCCTGCTCACTATTTTTGTGTTTTCCTGCTGTTGCTAAGTGACTTGTTTGGCTCCTCAGCAATTCCTTTACCTGAGTAACCAGCTCCCTGCATTAAAGTGCTCTGTATTAAACACTCAAGAGAGTTCTGTTTACTGGCTAGACTCTGTATCAGGCAGGTCTGGCAGGAAACAGATGGTGCACTCAACAGGGGAACTGAAGGGAGTTGAATGAAGAGGCTGTTTACACAAGTGTGGGCAGGTTGAAGGGAAGTAACAGGGCATGCATGGTGGGGAACTGTTAAGGACTTACCTTCTGGTAAGGGCAATGGGAGGATGTTGTTATTACCAGAACCAGGTAAGAGCTACAGTCTTGGAAGAGAAACCTGAAATGAGCTGTGGCTATAAGTAGAGGGACTTAGGAGCTGCTCAGTTCACATCCTAAGAGGGAGCAAAATAAATATCTTTCTCTCCTCCCACCCTCCTATCTCCTGCTGGTGTTTCACTAACAAAAGCCAACTAAAAGCCAAGGGGTAAGGGTGATGTAGTCCATTGAAGTTAGTCCCTGGGGTCGCAGCCATGGCTAAGAACTGAGGAAATGTGTGTGTGCATGTGCATGTGTGCTTGTGTGTGTGTGTTGGGGGAGGAAGAAATAAGTGGAGAGCAGCCAAATTGACTTTGACTAATATAGTCAATAAAATGTTGAGTCAGGACCAGTATCCTGATGTTCTAATTTCATGTCCCAAGTTTGTTCAACTTCACCAGGTTGATTAGACACAAGATAAATATGACACATAAATGTTTACCTTTATAATTATTTTTATTGCATAGAATATGTTCAATATTTAGGCAATTCAAGCTTTTACCTGTTACTTTGGGATGTTAACACCCTCTCTGGGCATGGTGCCATCTCAAGGAAGAGTTACCTGATAGATCTCTTAAGGATAATCTCATTTCAATCAAGGAGATTTTAGGTAATTCTGATTTTTAGAATCTGTGTGTGTGTGTGTGTGTGTGTGTGTGTGTGTGTGTGTGTGTTGCTTTCATTGTTTTAAATGAGCAAATAGATTTATCATTTTAAAAATTGTACTCTTTTATTTTCAGGATTTATAAAAAGATGATTTTTAGCACAACTATGCCTTCAACTCCCAGCCTCATTTCTTGATTTTATATAATATTCTAGAGTTTGTACAAATAGAGACTTTCAAATAGAGAACCTTGTTTTACACACAAGGAAACCTGAGCCCTTAAGGAAAGTAACCTATCCCAAGTCTCCCTGCTAGCTGGGGACAGAGCTGAGACTACACCCAGATCTCCTGTGTCCCTTCAGCTCCACTGTCCTGCTCACAATGCAGACTGATTTTGCCCTTGCAAAAACAGCACTCACTGCCTTTTCCGCTGGAAGCTTTTGTTACACTAATAGCCCTTCAGGTAGAAAAAAGCAAAGAGAGGGAAAGGGAGGGGGGAGGGTGAGAAGAAGTTGGCTGTGAGACACAGAGGGGGTGACAACAGGAGGATAGAGGGGAGCACAGCTGTGAGAAGAGCTCACTGGAGGAGGATGAGGGCTCAGCAACCAAGATATTGAATACATAAAAGTAAACACAGGATACAGTGATCCTCCATTGCTGTTCTCTGGGCAAATGCATATGAACTTGTTTTTACTAAAACTAACATCTGTGGAACCATGATGGGCTGGGGTTTTGCCAGACTCAAAGTGCTTTATTGGTTTCTGCACACTGTGAGGTAGCCCTCCCTCCATTCAGCAGTACAGACCTTTTATAGATACAGGCTTTGTCTGGAGAGGAATGCACAACTGAATTGGATTGCTTAATGTTCTATACTAGAGTTGATCTGGTAATTTCTAGGGAAATGTCAAGGAATGTTCCTTATAATTTCACTCAGGCACATTTAAATACTTAGTATTTTTGTGTGTCTGAGAATTCAGTTTACCTTTAAGTGGTATAGCTGTGTGGCTGGGTCAGGTTGTCTTCTAAAGTGACAGAAAGCTCAGGTACAAAGCCCTGAGTAACAGGAGAAAATAAAATGTGGAGAAATGAGAAAAATCAATAAGCCCCATTGCTTGGTAAAGCTCTGCTCATAGCCACAACACTGGCTCCTCAATATTTAAAATCATGTCACTCCACAAAATATTTAATCAGTTATGAGCTGAAGAAAAGAAAAATTACCTACTGGCAAATATACTCTCTTCTTTCCTTTTCCTTTTGTCTTCCCCTCCCATTAAGTAGGTGTCCCCACAATGTCCTGCTACTCTGATTCCCTGAAGCCTCTGGTCATAGGCAGCGTTGTACTTAGACCCTTCCCTCAAACTTCAAATGACGCTCTTCTCAGCCCATCAGTAACACCCCCATTCCTTGAGGGCCCTGCATTTGCAAAAATGGCCTTTAAAATCCCACCCTGATTTTTTTTTTCTAAACTTCTGGTCACTGAGAAAATCGAGGTGATTTTCTAATTTATACTATGGTATGAATGGCTTATGAAAGTTAGGTATTTTAGTCCTTTTAAGGATATTTGCAATTTAAAAAGTAAGCACTAAGGCTTTCCAGCCGTGATGACCTCCCCAGGATAACATGCCTCTCATGAAAGATCTCCATCCCTCTCCAGAAGAGAAGAAGAAGAAACATAAGAAGAAGCCCCTGGTGCAGAGCCATCAGTTCCCACACAATGGATGTGAAATGCCCAGGATGCTTTAAAATCACCACCATCATCATCCATATACAAATAGTAGTTTGGTGTGTTGCCTGCCCCACTGTCCTCTGTCAGCCTACAGGAGGAAAGAGCAAGGCTGGCAAAGGATGCTCCTTCAGAAGGAAGCAGCTCTAAAGCACCCGAATCAAGGTGAGTGGGGAATTATCCCAATAAACACATTTTGGATTAAAAAAATAGACACTGCAAATAAAGCCAAGATGGCTTTTGGGTGATAGAAAAAAAGTGGCCTTGGAATAAAGAGTCCAGGTCCCAGATCTGCTACCTTCATCAGTGACTTTAAGCAAGTAACTTATACCCTCTCCCTTGCCAAACCTCTGTTTCTTCATCTATAAAAATGTAGATAATTGTCTTTTTTCATTTAAATTATTTTATTGTTGTTCAATTACAGTTGTCCATATTCCCCCCCACCTCTCCCCTCCACCCCTTCCAAACCCACCTCCTTCCCTTGCTTCCACCCTCCCCCTTGGTTTTGACCATGTGTCCTTTATAGTTGTTCCTGAAAACCCTTCTTCCCACTGTCCCCTCCCTTCTCCCCTCTGGCTATTGTTAGATTGTTCTCAATTTCAATGACTCTGGTTATATTTTGGTTGCTTTTTTTCTTTTGTTGATTATGTCTCAGTTAAAGGTGAGATCATATGGTATTTGTCCCTCACCCCTTGGCTTATTTCACTTAGCATAATGCTCTCCAGTTCCATCCATGCTGTCGCAAAGGGCAGGAGCTCCTTCTTTCCTTCTGCTGTGTAGAATTCCATGGTGTAAATGTACCATAGTTTTTTGATCCGTTCATTTACTGATGGGCACCTAGGTTGCTTTCAGCACTTGGCTATTGTAAATTGTGCTGCTATGAACATTGGGGTGCATAGGTTCTTTTGGATTGGTATTTCAGGGTTCTTAGGATATAATCCCAGCAGCAGAATTGCTGGGTCAAAAGGCAGATCCATTTTTAGTTTTCTGAGGAAATTCCATATTGCTTGCCACAGTGGTTGCACAAGGAAGCATTTCCACCAACAGTGCACTAGGGTTCCCTTTTCTCCACATTCTCTCCAACACTTGTTTGTTGATTTGTCTATGTTGGCCATTCTGACAGGTGTGAAGTGGTATCTCACTGTGGTTTTAATGTCATCTCTCTGATGGCTAATGACTCTGAGAATCTTTACATGTGTCTCTGGGCCCTTTGTATGTCCTTCTTGGAGAAGTGTCTGTTCAAGTCTTTTGCCCATTTTGTAATTGGGTTTTTTGTCTTCCTGGAGTGGAGTCATGTGAGTTCTTTATATATTTTGGAGATCGAGCCCTTGTCTGAGGTGTCATTGACAAATATGTTTTCCCATATGGTTGGTTCTCTTTTCATTGTAATGCTGTTTTCTTTAGCCATGCAGAAGATTTTTAATTTGATAAGGTCCCATTTGTGTATTCTTTTCTTTATGCCTCTTGCTTTAGGGGACATATCTGTGAAGATGTTGCTGCATGGAATGACTGAGATTTCCCTGCCAATGTTTTCCTCTAGGACTTTTATGGTGTTATGACTTATATTTAAGACTTTTATCCACCTTGAATTTATGTTTGTGTATGGTGTAAGAAGGTGATTGAGTTTCATTTTTTTGCACATAGCTGTCCAGATCTCCCAACACCATTTGTTAAAGAGGCTATTTTTGCTCCATTTTATGATTCCTTCCCCCTTTGTCAAATATTAATTGACCATAGAGACTTGGGTTTATTTCTGGGCTCTCTGTTCTGTTTCATTGGTCTATGTGCCTGTTTTTATGCCAGTACCAGGGAGTTTTGATTACAGTGACCTTGTAATATGGTTTGATATCAAGTATTGTGATCCCTCCTGCTTTGTTCTTCTTTCTCAAAATCACTGCAGCTATTCAGGGTTGTTTATGGTTTCATATAAATTTCTGAAATGTTTGTTCTATATCTGTGAAATATGTCATGGGCACTTTAATAGGGATTGCATTGAATCTATAAATTGCTTCAGGTAGTATGGATATTTTTATTACATTAATTCTTCTAATCCATGAGCATGGTACATGCTTCTATTTGTTAGTCCCTTCCTTAATTTCTTTCTTCAGTGTTGTGTAGTTTTCTGAGTACAGATCTTTTACCTTGTAGGTTAGGCTTATTCCTAGGTACTTTATTTTTCTTGTTGCTATATCAAATGGTATTTTTTTCCTGGTTTGTGTTTCTGATGTTTCATTGTTGGTGTACAAAAATGCCTTTGACTTCTGAGTACTGACTTCGTAACTGACTGTTTTGCCAAATTCATTTATTAGGTGGAGCAGGTTTTTGGTGGAGTCTATAGGGTTTTCTATGTACACTATCATGTCATCTTCAAACAGTGATAGTTTTGTTTCTTCTTTTCCAATTTGGATGCTTTTTTATTTCTTTTTCTTGTCTGATTGCTGTGGCTAGGACTTGCAGTACTATGTCGAATAGGAGTGGTAAAAGTGGGTATCCTTGTCTTATTCCCAATATTAGTGGGAAAGCTCTGAGTTTTTGTCCATTGAGTATGATGTTGGCTGTGGGTCTCTCATATATGACCTTTGTTATTTTGAGGAATGCTGCCTGTATTCCCACTTTGCTGAGTCTTTTTATCATAAATGGGTGCTATACCTTATCAAATGCTTTTTCTGCATCTATTGATATGATGATGTGATTTTTGTCTTTCATTTTGTTTATGTGATGTATTATGTTTATTGATTTGCAAATATTGTATCATCCTTGCATCCCTGGGATGAATCCCAGTTTGTCATGGTGTATTATCTTTTTAATGTATTGCTGGATGTGATAATTATCTTAATCATAAGATTACTGTGAGTATTAAGTGAACTGATATGAGTTAAAGTGCTGGGCATTTCATGTACTCTATGCAAATATAAGGTATTATATAACTCAAATATTTCATCAATAATGATATAATTCTAAGCACTATGATAGAACATGGTCTCCCTGTTGCCATTGCCTTTATACTATAATATGTTCTAGACAAAAATCCATCTTACTAAGGTAAATGCAGTGGGTGGAAGGGATTTTTTCATGGGATTTTTCCAAGCATAAGTACCAAAATCATGGCTACAGTAGTAAAAGGAGATCAGCCCAGTCTAGGTAATTTTCTATAGCAACTCCTGGAGAATTGTTTTGCTTCTGAACTTTATGAAGGCAACCAAAGAGATAGTTTAGAAAGAAGTATCTGAATCTATACAATATCCATTAAGAGGAGGCTAATAAATATAGTGTCAGCAGACAGCAAGAAATTGCTGGCAAAACAAAACCTACTCATCATGTTCTCTAGTTGATATTTCATTGCCATTTATATTTATTAAGTATATCTACTTCAACTGTAATAATTAGGAACTAGATAAATACTGAAGGAAAGTTGAGTGTTACCTCCACTTCTGCCTGTTTTCCCCCAACAGGAAACTTCTTTGCTCACTACCCAGAAAGATCCAGCCAAATATACACCCTGAACTTTCCCAAGGACATCTCTACCCATCATCTAGACAGTCATCCTTAAAAATCATTCACGCATACTCTCTATCAGCTTGGAAGGAGTGACTGATATCATGTGCCTATTTGATAGGCACTTGAGTTTTCCCTGGCACTTTGAGTTTCATGAGTCTGTGATTTATAAAACCCCAAATCAGGATGTGTCCCTTATAAAAATGTTTTTAATTTGTGAGCCTCTTTATGTAGAAAGTTTGACAAATCACACATTTAGAAATTGCCTTAGTTGAAATAAAAGTTGAATTACATTAAGTGGGTCCATCTTTAAAAATCTAAATCCATACTGTCCAATAAATTTTCTGTAATGAAGCTGTGTGCAGTGGGAGTATCATAGACAATGAGTTCTATGCGAGGTGCTATTATTGCTAATTGAAAACTTTCTGTAGTCATTGAAATGTTCTAGATCTTTACTGTTCAATATGACAGTCATTAGCCATGTGTAGTTATTAGGCAGTTGAAATGTGGCCAGTGCAATGAAGGAACCAAATTTTTATTTTCTTAAAAAAGATTTTATTTATTTATTTTTAGAGAGAGGGGGAGGGAGAGAGAAATAGAGAGAGAGAAACATCATGTGTGGTTGCCTCTTGCATGCCCCCTACTGGGGACCTGGCCCACAACCCAGGTATGTGCCCTGATGGGGAATCAAAGTGGTAACCTTTTGGTTTGCAGGCAGGCACTCAATCCACTGATCCACACGAGCCAAGGCTATTTTATTTTATTTTAATTAATTTAAATTTATATAGGACTGGCTGGCGTAGGTCAGTGGATTGAGCCCAGGCTGCAAACCAAAGTGTCGCAGGTTCAATTCCCAGTCAGGGTACATGCCTGTGTTGCAGGCCATGACCCCCAGCAACCACACATTGATGTTTCTCTCTCTCTCTCTTTCTCCCTCCCTTTCCTCTCTAAAAATGAATAAATAAAATCTTAAAAAAACATTTAAAAAGAATTTATATAAGCACATGTGACTATTGGCTACTATGATAGTCAGTGCGGATTTTGGAATATATAGTAGCCTCACTTATTTACCTCTATTATGACTTTCTTTTCTGGTTACACCTTTGTGCCATCTTTTCTGGGGGCTTCTTCACAATCTTCTAACTCCATAAAATGATTACATTTGCTGACATGAGACTTGAAACTAGCATAAAAATGTGTTCATTCTGTGTACAACTATATCACATGTCAAGAGTTCCATCCTGAGCCCTGGATGATGTGGCTCGGAGGATTGAGCAGAGGCCTGTGATTCCCAGTTGGGGCACATTCCTGAGTTGTAGACCAGGTCCCCAGTTAGGAGCGTTTGAGATGTTTCTCTCTCACATCCACTTTTCTATCCCTCTCTTTCTTCCTCCCTTCCCCTCTCTCTGAAAATAAATAAATAAATAGATAAATAAATAAATAAATAATCTTTTTAAAAAAGAGTTTCATCCTGGAAACTTAACACTGTTGCATTTAGGAGATTTATTATTTAACTAACATTAGGATAGCACTAACTATGTGTCAAGCACCAAATGCTTTATAAATATGAACCTATTTAATTTCCATTACAAACCTATTTGATAGGTTCTCTTATCAGCCCCAATTTGCAGATGAAGAAACTGAGGTATAAAGAAGTCAATAATTTGCTCTACATGTCATAGTTAACAGAGTGACAAAGGTGAGATTCAAACCCAGGGAATCTGACTTTAAAGTCCATCTAGTACTAGTTCCAGGGTTCCAGCTTTTCAATCAACCTAGTTCTGCTCAGCAATCATTATCTTTTGAATTCCCACAATACTTACCTTCTGTACAGGTCACCTAGCATGGAGTAGAGGGTTTCTGCTAGACCCTATTGGTGCCAGGATACAGAAATAAAGTGAAGGAGTGGCACCCCTCATGGAGATGAAGGTACCACAGTAGTAAGGAATCCTCAGCAATGGATAAGTAGAGAAAGGAGGAAAATTATGAGATTGCTAATCTCCTCCCCCACTATACATGCATATATTATACTACCACATAGAGGAAAATATCTTAAATTATGTATGACTTAATCTTTCTTAGAAGTACACTTTTTTATTGTTTATTCTATTATAGTTGTCCCAATTTTTCTCCTTTGCCTCCCTCCACTCTGTCATTCCAGAAGTACAGTTTAGCATTCTGCATTGAACCTCAAGACTGCATGAGGACATAATCTCCAAATTCTGCTCTGCTGTTCTCCATTTTCTTTTGTTTTTATGATGTATTCTTGGAATCTCTGCTAATAACCCCTACTTATTTAATTCAAGCCATAAAGATTCTGGAGTACCCCCAGACTTAAGCTGCTCTCAAATGAAACCAGAAGAATAATAACAGCTAAACTTCTGTAATCTGGGGGCCTGTCAAGAGCCAAATTTTCCATGCATAAAAGGGACACCAGCAGTTTTCATGGGAAAGCTTTACCTTAACCCTGACAGGTGCTGTATGGAATGATCCCTAGAATTTTGCTGGCTTCAACTGAAACAGCAAAACAGACCGGATATCCAAATGCTCACCTTCATAGAATCATTCAACTTCAGTATGGAGACACAGAAAAGTCGAAGAATGTAATGGTTGATTGGTTCTGAAATGAAAACCAGTTTCAGCCAACGATCCTTGATTGCTCAGTAACATGCACAGGAAAATAGACCATTTCCCTCCCCTTTTCTTCAATTACACTGCATTCCAAAACCACATTTTAATTTACTAGGAACCAGTCAACTATTTTTATGTTTTAAGAGAAAATGGAGAAGAAAAAATTTAAAGAAATATAGATGACAGGTAGACAGTTGTCTGAAATACATTCTTCAGGAGGAGAAGAATCTGCCATCTATAATGTCAGCCTGGAAACAAATATTTCTGTATTTCAAAATATTCCTGTAGTGGTGCTTTTTAAAAAAAAGCTTGTAGTGGAAATAATGCAGACATATCCCACTTCAGCTGAAATTTAGAGAAAATAAAAGCCATATAAATAAAAAGGCTAAGACAGTGGTTGTCTGACTTAACTACAACTTGCATTTGACAA
Organism: Phyllostomus discolor; assembly: GCF_004126475.2. NCBI lineage: Eukaryota > Metazoa > Chordata > Mammalia > Chiroptera > Phyllostomidae > Phyllostomus > Phyllostomus discolor. The sequence goes on along the minus strand of NC_050198.1, from coordinate 30,022,899 downwards.
ATTTGAATTATTTGTCTTGCTATTTCAGCCAGACAATAGTGTTCCTTCCCCAGTAACTAAGTTGCTATAATTAAGATAGAACAGAATAGTGATGGGTAGAAAGAAGTTCACTCCTGGTCAATGCTTCCATGATGTGTTTGTGAGAAATATGAACCATAGCATGGCCCAGAAAAAAGCAACTATGATTTAACAGATTGGAAGCATTAGTGATGGGTGAAGGAACAATTGATATCTTTTTATGCCTGGCCATATTCATTTCTATTTTCACTGATTTTGACAAATATATGCTGTAGGATTTATTAGAAAATACTTCATTGGTTTAGATAATTAAATGAATATACAATATTTAATGGGGAATGTTTAATTTTTACAAGATCACCATAGAAATTAAAATTTATTCAGTTCACTAAGAATTTGGAATTTTATTTCATTCTGGCAATAATGTAATGACAACATCACAGGCAAAATTAGTTATTTCATCATGGCTTTTGCATGGTAAATGCAAAATTTGAAAAAGTATACTACATGCACATGCACAAAAGCTCTAGTAACCATGAATTGAGATATAGTGAACTACTGGAAATTTTTAAGATCAAAAATTGTCAAATGGTGCATTAGCAATATATCAGTTGCAATTACAGTGAAAATGACACCTTGACTTAATATGAAGTGTTATTTTCTTGCCTTAAAAGATTTATTTGAGTATGATGAGAGTGCAATAAGTACCCTGGGTTTTTATTCAGGCCTGTGAATTGCCTGTTTAATGTATGCCCACACCATTTTTAGCTGGGTTTTTCTCCATTACTTATAAATGGAGAAAAATATGCTTCCTATAATACAATATTTGTCTGATTATTATTGATTTGCATATAACATTATATGTTAAATCATTAATTTTAATTATAAAAAGCATTAATATAATACTAGCAATTAAAAATAATATTTTAGATTTATATGGCATATATGTCTACTTACTGAATATCTCTGCTTGGACTATGGGCACCTTATACTCAGAGTGTCCAAATTTGAACTCTTTATATTCACACAGAATTTGTTCCTCCTCTTCTGTTTCCTATCTCAGTTAATACCATCACCAGTCATCCAGCTGTCCAAACCAAAAACTTGGCACAATTTTAGATTATCCTCACAGCCTCATTCAGTTCACCACCAAATCTGATCAATCCTACCTCCTTGATATCATTCAGCTGTGTCTTTGATCTCCATTGCCAGTTTATTATTTTAAGACAGAACCATTCCATGGATAGACTCTTGCCAAAGCCTCTTAACTGGCTTCTCTGTCTCTGGGATTGTTCTCATATTGCCCTTGAGTGTTCAAATTTGTGATCATGATCTACTAATTTATGACCTTACCCTTTCTCCTTGATTATTTGTATTACTTACCCACTCTCTGCCTGACACCTTGGGCTGGTCTTCCCCACTTCTCATTCCCCCTTACTCTTACTCCTCTTTCAGGGTCCTGCAGTAGTGAGCCCTCTTGCTGGAAGCCATCCCTCTCTCCTTGACATTCTCAGGCTAACTACTTCTCCTTATCACACAGATTGCATTTGTTACACTGTACTGTAATTGGTAATTTACTTGCCTAGCTCACAGAGCCTTGAGAGGGAAGAATGGGTCTTTTTCAAGTTTGTATTTCTAGGGCCCAGAACATATTTATCAGCCTGCAATAAATAGTTGCTAAATGAACACATGAAATCTGGTATACCTCATATATAATGTTCCCTTCTTGGGTGAAGGAGAACTTGTTCTAAAGTGAAGGCAAGGTTGACAGGACAGGTGTTGCTGGGTACATGTTCTCCATAGCTCTTTTGTACACATCTTATAAGCAGATATACTGACTGCTTTTGTTCCAGACTAACTTTTCAAAGATCTTTGTATAGAAACAGCCTTAGAATTAGATACAATGTTTCCATCCAGAGTAAAGGGCAGGTTTGTTTACTATCTCATAATGAAAAAGTTAATTTCTCCCTCTAGAGCAAAGGTCAATCATACTTACTAATCATTATAAAACATCAAGTTCCTGCCCTGGCTGGGTAGTTCAGTTGGTTAGAGCATTGTCCCATGCCAAGCTTACAGATTTGATCCCCAGTCAGGGCACATACAAGAATCAACCAATGATTGCATAAATAGGTGGAACAACAAATCGATCTCTCCCTCCCTCTCTCTCTCTCTCTTTCTCTCTAATCAATAAATACAAAACAAAAGATCAAGTTCTCTAAGCTCAGAATCCCTCTCCTGTAATGTAACTCACATATGTGTGTCATCTGATCCTCTTGGTGTTGTTTTATGAGAATTGAAACTTAGGGAACCAGTTCAAAAGCTGGTATTCTGGCTACTGCTATTGCTGTGAGGAAGAAATCGTCCTTTGTCTCTGACCTAGGAGTCTCATATCTTCAGTAAGCATCCATGAAACTGTGCTAAGCTAACATGTTAACTTACAAATAATGTAAAATTTCAAACTTTTTGCTGTTCTTGAAAGTGCTAACTTAGGAGAACACTATATATATCCTGGATATCAAGTTTCCTAGCAAAGATAGAAAAGAATACTACATATCATGGAATTGATGGTGATCTTATACTTGGGATATGAGTTTGTTTGGTGATATGAGAAAAATAAATTGCCCAATTAATGTCACAGGTCATCTTTCTCAGAGATTGCGTAGTAGCATAATTGAGTGATGTGGGCTGAGTTATAGCTATCTACATAGCTCCTGCCAATTGTTGCGCCAACAGAATGAGGAATACTTTTTAGCAAGTAAAGGAAACCTTAACTATAGATTTTTAAATCTTTTTTCTATTATTGTTCAAGTACAGTTGTCTTCATTTCCCTCCCACTACTCCCTCCCACCCCACCCATCCCCACCTCCCACCCTTGATCCTACCCCCCCTTTGGCTTTGTCCATGGCTCCTTTATACATGTCCTTTGATGGTACTTCCCCTTTTCCCCCAGTATCCCTTCCCACCTTCTCTCTGGTTACTGTCAGTTTGTTCTTATTTTATGAGAAATATTCTGGTTAATAAATGTTGAGAATTCACATTTTTAATAACACATTTTACATTAAGCTAAACAAAAGCTCACTGCTATGTGCCACCTCTGCACTAGAATAAATGGAAAATAACTCAAGTCTTGTGAGCCGTTTGTCCACAGGTACCAGAAGGAAAGTGAGGTTCATACACAGATGCCAATTAAGTCAGGGTTGATCAGGATCCTTATCCAAACTCCCTATCTCTGAGATAAAAGTATCCATCCTTTTTCCTCTTTCACGTATGCTCTATTGTTAACTGCATATTTTTGCTTATTTTTCTCTAATTATAAGCTCTATTTGAGCTTATGTAAACCAAATTTGACCCAAGTTGATTCATGGTGTTTAAAAAAATCATAAGACAGCCCTGGCTGATGTGATTCAGTGGATTGAGTGCCAGCCTGCAAACCAAGGGGTGGCTGCTTCAATTTCCAGTCAGGGCACATGCCTAGGTTGTGGGCCAGGTCCTCAGTTGGGGGCATGTGAGAGGCAACCACACATTGATGATCCTCTCCCTCTCTTTCTCACTCCTTTCCCCTCTCTCTAAAAATAAAAAAATAATAGAATCTTAAAAAATAAAACTTTAAGCCCTGGCTGGAGTAGCTCAATGGATTGAGCTTGGGCTGTGAACCAAAGCATCGCAGGTTCCATTCCCAGCCAGGGCACATGCCTGGGTTGCAGGCCATGACCCCCAGCAACTGCACATTGATGTTTCTCTCTCTCTCTCTTTCTCCCTCCCTTCCCTCTCTAAAAATAAATAAATAAATCTTTAAAAAATAAAACTTTAAAAAATCACATGACAGAATAATAAATAATAATATCTAACATTTGTTGAGCACTTGCTGTGTATCAAGCACTATACCAAGAAATTTGCACACATTATCACATTTAGCCCTAATAACAATCCCTATTTTAGAGTTGAGGAAAGAAGTAGCTGATAAGGTAGTTGCCAGGGTGGGGTGGGAAGGGAATAAGGAGTTGTTTAATAAATATAGAGCTTCAGTTTTGAAAGATAAAAAGAGTTGTGGAAATTGCACAATAATGTGAATGCATCTAACATTACTGTACACTTAAAATGGTTAAGAAGGTTAATTTTATGTTATATGAATTATGGCATAATTTTTAAAATAAATAAATATGAAAAATTTAAAAAGACTGGAAGAATACAAGCCAATATGGAAGCAGTGGTTATATTAGAGGAGTACCATTGGGATGACAATATTGAGAGGGTGCATTTTATCTAGTGTACTTTTCCTTTTTTTCACAAATAGGATTTTTATTTGTCTCCATTAAATGTCTGAATTTTAAACATAGTCTTGGACTAGAGACTCATATCTACCAGCTTATTCAACTTTAACATCTGCCTCATCACCAGTAGCTTTTCCGGAACTGCTGCCTTCACCAGGAAGCCCCATGAGTTTTCCCAGTTCAAACTTAGGTTTCTTTAGCATTTTGACTTTTCTAACAAGTACATCATAGAGCAAATCAATAAATTTGGAAGCTTTGTCTATGTCTTTTCCAATACTATCTGGAATCAATTTATTGACCACTTATTTCAAGTCATTTGTCTGTACCTCTTGGGTCATGATTTCCATCATCTTCTTCCAGATTTAGTGGACCTGTTGATGTTGAGCATAGAGGTCTTGTGAATCTGATTGCTGCGTTTTTTAGTAAAATCAACATGGAATTGATAAAGCAAATAACCCCCAGTAGTCTTGACATCAAGATGAGCTTCAATCATGGTCTGCCAGTTTTTGACCATGGAACACATTTTGTCATGGGTAATATTCATGCCATGAAAATTAGTTAATGCATTTTTAACACCCTTAGTAATTAGCTCAAATTTTCTAAATGCAACTTCATCATTCTGCAGATCAGCTAGGTTCACTTCAAAAAATGACCCTTGAGACCATGAGATGTAATTTTGGTCCCTTGAGTTCTCAAGACTAGTGTGTTTCCAATATTTCTTATATTGAGCACAGCTGGTGCTTTCACATCATACCAATCTTTCTTAGAGAATGAATTAACTACTTTGTTCCTGGCTCATCTTTTGCTGCTTTTCTAATGTACTTGTTCTTGCCGACTGCCATGGTGTTACTCAGAGAGCCAAAAGGTATTTCATTTCTCCCATTTACAAATTTGCAACAATAAACATAAGAAATAATTGAGAGTGGGGTCAATGGATGAATCCTGTATGAAATACCACATGGGGCACACCAGTGTGTCCATTTTTGGACCCATCTCTTCCTTTGTTTTCCAGCTTCTGCTGTGTCTTCAACATCACTTTGTTCACAAGCAGCCATCTGGCTGGGTTCATTGGCTTCCTAATGAATACTAGTGTACAATATTCCAGAATAAATAAAGTTGTGATTATTTTAAGTGATACATAAACTCATTAACCCAACTTACATAGTTTCATTATGGCCAGGAGTTAAAGGCCACTATTATGGGCTTCTCTGTTCCCTCTTTCCTCAGAGCCCAACAACTCTGTCCCCACAAAGAATTAAATCATACTTTTTGGTGAATACATGAATATTCATTAAGCAATGACTGCACACAAAACGGGAAACAAGTTTCCTGAGGCAAGTTCACAACTTTTTGGGAGGTGAAAGTGTTGAATTAGAGAGAAAAAGTTTTCAGTAACTTTGTAGAGCAAGCTCAGCTTATATTAGTGAGAGATTCCTGTGTTTATCAGGCATTGGCCAATGCAAGTTAGAGCTAGGGAATTTCACCTTCCAATGTGAATGTATACATAAGGATCATTAGGTAATAAGTGTACATAAAATACATTTTTAAAGACTTGATAAAGAGAGACTTTTGAGAGGGTTGCTGCAAGGTAGAAGGAACCATTAATATAGAGATAAGACCTGCAAGTATCTCCCATAACATATATTTTAATACGCAGGTTATTAGCATCACATGCCATTCAGAGTTATATAAAAATATTTTATTGTTAATTCTTGTGACATACCTAGGGCTATGTTTAATCACACAATTGAAAGTTTTGAAGTATATGAAGATAATGAAATGTGTTCAGGTCTCACTTTTATTTAGTAGTGGGCCAGTGGATGGATTTTAAGCTTCCCTGCTAATAATTATAATGCACTGAATAGAAAACCAGGGGTTTTGGGGATAACCAGATTTGGTGGTGTTAAAAACTGAAATAATGCAGCAGTATTACATTCTCTTGTTACAGATATCTGATATTCTGCTATCATTGTAAAATAGTTTTATTTTTCTAGGAGAGCTTCAAATTTAAATATTCTGTCCCACTTTCAAAAGGGGTCAAATATATGGTGATAGAAGAAGATTTAACTTTGGGTGGTGGGCACACAAGGCAATACACAAATTGTCATAGACAATTTGTGATGTCATAGACAATTCTATGATGTGTCATAGAATTGTACACTTGAAACCTATATAATTTTATTAACTAATGTCACTCTAATAAATTTCATCAGATCTAAGAAATTGCTTGGAATATTTTTTTCCAGCCTTTCACTTTCAGTCTGTGTAGGTTTTTTGTTCTGAGATGGGTCTCTTGTAGACAGTATATATGCAGGTTATGTTTTCTTATCCATTCAGCTACTCTCTGTCCCTTGATTGGAGCATTTAATCCATTTACATTAAAGATTATTGATAGGCACTTATTCTTTGCCATTTTTTCTTTTGTACCTGTGTTCCTCTCTCTCTCTCACTCTTTTCCTTCCTCTTCTGATAGCAGTCCCTTTAGAATGCCTTGCAGTGCTGGTTTGGTGGAGGTGTATTCTTTTAGCCTTTTGTCTGGGAAACTCCTTACTTCACCTTCCATTAAAAATGAGAGCCTAAAAGGGATAAAACTGTACTTGAACAATGATTAAATTTTTTTAAAAAATGAGAGCCTGCCCTGGCTGGCATAGCTCAGTGGATTGAGTGCAGGCTGCAAACCAAAGCATTGCAAGTTCGATTCCCAGTCAGGGCACATGCCTGGGTTGCAGGCCATGGCTCCCAGCAACTGCACATTGATGTTTCTCTCTCTCTCTCTCTTTCTCCCTCCCTTCCCTTTCTAAAAATAAATAAATAAAATCTTTAAAAATTAAAAAAAACTACTAAAAAATGAGAGTCTTGCTGGATAGAGTAGGCTCCTTTCTTGTTTGCAGGCCTTTGCTTTTCATTACTTGGAATATTTCTTGCCATTCCCTTCTGGCTTGTAGAGTTTCTGTTGAGAAATCAGCTGCTAGCCTATCAGATCTCCCCTGTATGTTACTGTCTATTTCCTCCTTGCTACCTTTAAGATTCTCTCCTTGTCTTGAAAGGGAAACTGACAGTGACCAGAGGGGAGAGGGCTAATGGGGGAAAACAGGAAAAGGGCTAACCAAGGAACACAATAGAGTAATTATGCACATGGACAATATGAGGGAGCATTGACTGTGGGAGTGGGGGGTGATGGTGCAGAGGAGAGTAGTGGGGGGAAAGGCCAGACAACTGTAACTGAACAGCAGTAAAAAATATAAAATGTTTATTGTTCTTTTTTTTTAAAGATTTTATTTATTTATTTTTAGAGAGGGAAGGGAGGGAGGGAGAGAGAGAGAGAGAGAGAGAGAGAGGGAGAGAAACATCAATGTGTGGTTGCTGGGGGTTATGGCCTGCAACCCAGGAATGTACCCTGGCTGGGAATCGAACCTGGGACACTTTGGTTCCCAGCCCGCGCTCAGATTGTTCTTCAAAAAAATAAAATTGTTTGGTTATGAGATTAAAAACAACAGGAAATTGTTTAGCAAAATAAACCAATCACAAAAGTGGATATTTTTCATGATTCCATTCAAATGAAAGTCCAGTACCATAGATCTATTTGTAAAGGACATGTAAGAACATTTAGGAGTGATAGAAATGGTCTAAAACTTTATTTGGATGTTTCTTCCTTAGGCAAATACATTTATTAAATCATATCTTCTTTAAATGTGTAGATTTTATTGTATGTAAATTGTGTCTCAATAAAGCCATCAAACAAAGATTTAAATGGAAACAGAAATAAATTCTTTCCCAAAATTTAAACAAAATGAATATTTGTGTTCATATAATTTTTTAGTTTCCTAATATTGTCATAATAATGATGAGCTTGTCAAAACATCTTAACATATTCCACTGCAACAAATTATAGGTAGTCTTTTGCAAAGCTGGCAAAGCAATCTTAACCAAAGGGAACAATTGCAAGAGCTCTATGACCTTTAAAAATTGTCAAAACCCAAAAATTTCTCTTACTATTGATTATAAATATATAGGAAAATGAAAAATAGTAAAATTAATATGTATTTCATAACTGCAATTTAAAACATTGGACACATTGAGAATTAAAACATTTTTCCTTGTACAAAACTAAGAATAGTTTGATCAGTGCTTGCCTCTTTCTCATAATAAAAGTTTGGCATAGATTAAGGACCTTTGATATGCCTTGACACATTTTCATACTCCTTTCTAAGTATGAATCAGCTTCCAATATTTTATCCTGTGCACTTTCATTGTTGTTAAATACCTCCAAGAGTTCATTAAATGTGAAGCTTTTCCCAGTGTCACTTCCTCTGGAACATCTTCATTCTTTTCACCACAACTTCTTTCCTCATTTATAAGTTTGATCAATTCCCCTTCACTGAGTTCTTCTGACTGCATCTCTAGAGTCTCTTGAAGATGAGGCATGGTCAATATTTTCACATTCATCTATTTCTTCTATAATTCCATGCATTTTCAATTCAAATTCTTCTCCCAGTATTACCACTTTTTGTTTCTTTGCTGCAGTTTTATCTTTGTTGGCTAATTTCCTGTTTCTGTATCTATTGTAAAAATGTCACATGGATATATCACTGACTAACAAGAAGGCAATAGAATTACATGCTTTGCTGTCTGTGTATAAACTGAATAACAGATTCACAGTGGCCAATCACCAACAGGCTTTCAAAGATATGTAATTGGTCACTGATTGTGATGCACATCTGTTATTTATGTTGTGATTTGTGGACCAACGAGCAGTGAAGTCTTATGCAATTATTCAGTGTTAATATATGTGGTAACTGAATCAGGTTGTTAGGGGACTAATGTTATTAATTAAACTGTGGTATCTAAAATGTTTGTATAGCAAAACCATGCAAAGCAAGGACAGCCTGTATATGGAAACCATGAGATCCTATAACCTCTGTTTGACAACTCTGAGTAAATGAGTGTTTCCCCAGGATTAGTATCAGAATTTAATTTGCACAAGGAACTTGGCGATCATCACATGACCCAAAATGTCCCTAGAACTTTTATACAAGTGCTTCTCCATGCCACACAGAGGGGAAGATGTCTTGGGGTTATGACCAAGACTCTTAGATAGCTGGGACTGAAGACTTGTAAAGAAGAGGAAAATACCAAACCCAGTGTCTATCCAAAAGGATTGTGGTGAAGTACAAGGGTTCACATGAGGCAAGAATCTGGTGGTAACTGACCTGCACAAGGTCCCTGGGAAGACAGGCAGGGCTCAGTCACTGTCTCAAATTTGAATTTTTTTAAAGCATTACATTTACCAGCCAAGGGGACTTCCTGGGCAGCTGCCTGCTAGATGTTGCTGCGAAAGGAACTATGCACTGCTGGGCAACAGAAGGATCTGTGACTATTCTAAGTATTATATAAAGTTGCAGGCACTGTTGAGACAAACATTGGAAAAATCATCCAGGAGGGGTTGTTTTGGATTTCTTTGGCTACTATGTATAATATACATGATATTTTGTAATCCTCACACAGAAAAGCTTACTCTTTCACTCAACAAATAATTAATGAATACCAACTATAGCTTGCACTATGCAAGGCTGTGGGATAAGGTAGTTAGTGTCAGAAAGGTGACTATCAAATAGCTAGTGACAGAGCTGATCATTTAATTATAATCAATGTTTGGAGATAAGTGCCACAAATAAAGATTCATATGGTGGCATGATGATGTATAAGGAACAACAGGTATTTGCAGAAGGCTTTCTTGAGGGAGTGACAGTTGAGTTGAACCTTGAAATGCAGGTTGGGTTTCCCAAAGACCTGGCATGCCCCCCATATTTAGAAGATTTATGTTTTTTACATAGAAAAGTATTTCCCCCATATTTCTTCTGTAGACTAAAAGAAAACTCCTCTAAGTTCTATGGATTTACATTATTTTTTACAGAACACAAATTTTCAAGCCAGCCAGGCCTTCTGTGAATCTCATTTAGAGCTTACTGTATAAGGACCTGCGCTGATCTACCTGTCTTGGCCCACTTTCTTACTCTCACCTTGTCTTCCTCATTTCCCTACTCTGGTTTGCCTTGGTCCACAGATTTGACATATAGTGTTGACAACTTGGCTACAAACTGGCCCTTTTGAACACCTCTAATTTTCTACACCAGTGTCCAGTCCTCCTACTCTTACACAGTATCCACCAGCATGGCTGCCCCTTGATTGACCACAGCCTCACTCACAGGATCCAGTTAGTTTTAGTAAATGCATACTGTAAGAATTTCAAGATCTTCAATCTAGTGCTATTTAAATGCAAGGTCTATAAAGGCAGAGAGAGTGTCTCCCTCCTCCTGGGAAGTACTCTTGGCACAGTCATCAGCAATTCACCTATAAAAACCCAGTTCTCTACCCCCTTGACAGGAGACATGGGTACATTTCTGAGATGTATGCTCGACAGTCTCCCAGAGATCCACAGTGGGACTGAGACACAGTTGTCCAAAATGATAACATACTTGATATTACACCATTTATTGGCTGCCTTTCCTTCCCTGTTTTACTTGCACACTCTCTTGCCAGTGTTTCCTGGGACTGTCTCCCAGATAAAGTATTTGAACTCAAAATTCTGTCTCAGCATCTGCTTTAGGGAGAACACAAATTCAGTTAGCTTCCTTCCTATAAGGGAGTGCCATCTTTCTGGCAATATGTTAAGTATTTGACATGCTTCATCTCAGTTAATCTTCAAGAGAACTCTGGGAGGTATTTGTCTTTTCTCCTGTCTTACAGATAAGAAATTGAAACCCTGAGAAATAACTGGCCCTAGATTATACATTAAGTTAATAGTAAAGCCAGTATTCTGAACTAGACCATCTGACTCTAAAACTGCCTTCTTAACCACAACCCAGTGTTAAGTTTAGAATCATAGTTTTGTTTTGTTTTTAGTAATAAAATCGCTACATTAACCTAAACTGAGTTCACCAGGTATCACACCAAAGGTCACCTGCATACATGAACTCCCTCAGAATGATTTGCACTCACTCTGCTTTTGATTTGCCAGTCCTACTTTAAGGTAATCTGGGTTCAATAGTACTTCAAGATACAGATTACATTTTCAATTGTGAATGTATAAAATATTAATGGGGTAGTGTTTATTACCTTAATGGGGAAGTCTAAGAAAATTCCTAAGCAAATTGTTTAGAGCTTTATGCTAATTTTCACAAAATCCAAATAGGGTCCAAAGGAAAGAAGTTTAATGGAAAAAATACAATAAAAATAAACTATTTTTTAAAAAGTTGACACATATAAAAGCTAAAATATGAGTGGAAATCTTACTTCATATTTCAAGATGGGGTCAACAAAAGGCGGTTAAAAGAAAATGGAAAATTTTCTATCTGAAAAGCAGAAAGAAAGAACAAGAAGTGGGAGCTGAAATTCCAAAAGACAGCTGAAGAAGTTCTGAATAGTAACTCCCAGGTTTTTAAGTGTTGAGATGAGTTTTCTTCATGTGAAACAAAAGGCAAATCAGTTAATGAGACTGAAGGTGAAGAGTTATGAATCTGCAGAAAAAGCAAGCTGACAGCTTGATTGGCATATTGAAGGAGAAAAGGAGAATAAATGGAAGATTTACCAGACAAAATTTACAGATGCCTTTTTAACCTATGAAATTAACAAGGATTTAGATGGGGAAAATGCTTTCATCTTAAAATCAATGGTTAAGAATTATAGGCCCTGATTGTCTGTAAACAGGGAAGATTTGTCCAATTGATATAAAATTTCATTGATGCATCTACAGGTGAAAATAAGACAAAATCATGGAGATAGAATACCTATAAATTAGAACTGATAATTAATGTCTAATGCCCTTCTGGGCATAGACATTACTTGGATAGATAATGAGGTAAGATAGATACTGAGGTATCTATCCAAGAAGGCCCAAGTTCTATGTGGACCAACCTTCTGGTCCCAACAGAAACAAAAATAACTGGGCCCAAGGATCATAGAGGCAAGAGTAGCAGTATTTGAGCATTTTGCCTTCTCTCCATCTCTTACTTTCCATTTAGAGCCCTGATCTTTAGAGTAGGTTAGCTCTTAACCACATTCCTTCTTTGTTTCATCACTTACTGCTTTTTCTCTGAATGCTTAGTAAGACAGTATATCTGGTGAAATTTTCCACTTGGCATCATGACCATTCTTACGGCCTCCACCATGCAGACAGCCTCAGACTTCAGAGTCCATCTTGGTTCTGGATTTGTTCCTAAGGGTTGTACTCTAAACATGAGGATTACTAAATAACTGACACAATGCTGGGGGAACACCAGTATCAGGTGCCTTCCACCTTCTAAGACAGAACAGTAACTCGAAGGTCATGGGACACATTGGTTTTGCCCCTTCTCCACCCCCCACTGCTTCATGTTTACAGCTGTGACCAGAGCTGGACCAGGTCAGTGCCCCTTATGATTATCCTCCATGGTCTGTGCACTGAAACATTTTGTTAACTTCCAATGGGTCACACACCTATTCTTTCCTGTATCATAACACAATTGCTCCAAAGTAGGTGTATTAGTCAGGGTTCTCCAGAGAAACACAACCAATAGGAGACTATATAGAGATATAGATAGAAACAGACTGAGAGAAAGAGATTGATTTATCATTAAGAATTGGCTCACATAATTATGGAAACTGAGAATTCCCAAGATCTGCAGTTGGCAAGCTAAAAGACCTGTGAGAGCTGGTGGTATAGTTGCAGTTGGAGTCTTAAGACCTGAAAATAAGGAAAGCCAATGGTGTAAGTTGCACTGTGAGGAAAGAAGAAGGCTGATTTCAGAGCTGAAGTGGTCAGGCAGGCCAAGTTCCCTCTTACTCGTTTTTTTTTTTTTTTTTTGTTCCATTCAGTTCTTCAATTGATTAGATGAAGCCCACCCACATTAGGGATGGAGTAAATCAGTCTGTGTATTCAAAGGTTAATCTCATCCAGAAACACACTCACAGACACACCCAGAATAATATTTGACCAAATGTCTGGGCAGCCTGTGGCCGAATCAACTTGCTATACATTAACCACATCAGTAAGATTATCCCTCAAGTAAGTAGTACCCACTTTCTAGGAGATATTCTGGGAGAGCTTCCAACCCCTGTGCAAAAACCAATATGTAGCCCTGGCTGGAATAGCTCAGTGTATTCGGCGTGGGCTGCAAACCAAAGTGTCGCAGGTTCGATTCCCAGTCAGGGTGCATGCCTAGGTTGCAGGCCATGACCCCCAGCAACTGCACACTGATGTTTCTCTTTCTCTATCTCCCTCCCTTCCCTCCCTAAACAATAAATAAATAAATAAATAAAATCTTTTTAAAAAACAAACAATATGTCTAAACTACCCTTCTGTCAGTTCAGGAATAAATTAGAATGATGGAAGTATTTTTATGTATGCATATATGTATGTACGTCTTTATTTTTTAATAATAATGTTGTAATGATCCAGAAGATGGATTAAAATTCTTTATTTCTGCTTCTGTCTCTTCACTCTCTGGAAAGCCTTGAGAATTTATGATCAGGACCCATGATTTGTTTTTTTTTAATTTTCAAGTATGGTTGTCTCCATTTTCCACCCACCACTGCCCCCCACCTTATCCATCCCCATCTGACATGCTCAATCCTACCCCCTTTGGCATTCTCCATGTGTCTTTTAAACATGTTCCTTGACTATATTTCCCCTGTTTCCCCTGTTATTCCCCTTCCCCCTCCCCACTGGTTACTGTCAGATTGTTTTATATTTCAGTGTCTCTGGTTATATTTTGGATACTTGTTTCTTTTGTTGATTAGGTTCTACTTATAGGTGAGATCATATGATATTTGTCTTTCACTGCTTGGCTTATTTCACTTAGCATAATGCTCTCCAGATCCATCCATGCTGCTGTGAAGGGTAGGAGCTCCTTCATTCTTTCTGCTGCGTGGTATTCCATTGTGAAAAGGTACCGTAGTTTTTTGACCCACTAATTTACTGATGGGCACTTAGGTTGCTTCCAACACTTGGCTATTGTGAATTGTCCTGCTATGAATGAACATTGGGGTGCATAAATTCTTTTGAATTGGTGTTTCAAGATTCTTAGGGTAAAATCCCAGCAATGGAATTGTTGGGTCAAAAGGCAGTTCCATTTTTAGTTTTCTGAGGAAATTCCATATTGTTTTCCACAGTGACAATACCAGTCTGCATTCCCACAAAGAGTGTACTAGGGTTCTTTTTTCTCCACAGCCTTGCCAGCACTTGTTTGTTGATTTGGTTATGATGGCCATTCTAACTGGTGTGAAGTGATGTCTCACTGTGGATTTAATTTGCATCTCTCTGATGGCTTGTGATGCTGAGCATTCTTTCACATGTCTCAGGGCCTAATTGGGTTGTGTGTCTTCCTGGAATGGAGTCATTTGGGCTCTTTATATATTTTGGACATCAAACCCTTGTTCAAGGTATCATTTGAAAATATATTTTCCCATATGGTTCATTCCCTTTTCATTTTAATGCTGTTTTCTTTAGCCATGCAGAAGATTTTTATTTATTTTTATTTTTTAAACTCTTTTTAAAAATATTTTATTTATTTATTTTTAGAGAGGGAAAGGAGAGAGAAAGAGAGAGAGAGAGAAACATCAATGTGTGGTTGCTGGGGGCCGTGGCCTGCAACCCAGGCATGTGCCCTGACTGGGAATCAAACCTGAGATGCTTTGGTTTGCAGCCCGCACTCAATCCACTGAGCTATGCCAGCCAGGGCAGAAGATTTTTATTTTGATAACATCTCATTTGTTTATTCTTTCCTTTATGTCCCTTGCTCTAGGGGATATATCGGTGAAAATATTGCTGTGGAATATCTGAGATTTTCCTGTCTATGTTCTCCTCTAGGACATTGATGGTGTAACAACTTATATTTTAGTGTTTTATCAATCTTGAGTTTATTTTGGTGTGTGATGTAAGTTGATGGTCAAGTTTCACTTTTTTGCATGTAGCTGTCCAGATCTCCCAACACCATTTGTTGAAGAGGCTGTTTTCACCCCATTTTATGCTTCTGCCCACTTTGTCAAATATTAATTGATCATAGAGACTTGGGTTTATTTCTGGGCTCTCTATCCTTTTTTTAAGATTTTATTTATTTATATTTAGAGATAGGATAAGGGAAGGAGAAAGAGAAGGAGAGAAACATGAATGTGTCACTGCCTCTCCTGTACCCCCTATTGGGGACCTGACCTGCAACTCAGGCATGTCCCTTGACTAGAAATCGAACCTACGACCCTTTGGTTCACAGGTCCATGTTCAATTCACTGAGTTACACCAGCGAGGGCTTAGGCTCTCTATTGTGTTCTATTGATCAATGTGTCTGTTCTTTTGCCAGCACCAGGCTGTTTCAATTACTGTGGCCTTATAGTTTGATATCAGGTACTGTGACTCCTCCTAATTTGTTCTTTTTTCTCAAGATTGCTTGGCTTATTTGGGGTCATTTATGGTTCCACATAAATTTTTGAAATGTTTGTTCTATATCTGTGAAATATGTCATTGGTATTTTAATAAAGAGTGCATTGAATGTATAAATTGCTTTGGGTAGTATGGACATTTTGATGACATTAATTTTCCAATCCATGAACACGGTATATGTTTCCATTTATTTGTGTCTTCCTTAATTTCTTTCTTCAGTGTTGTGTAGTATTTTGAGTACAGATCTTTTACCTCCTTGGTTAGGTTTATTCCTAGGTAATTTATTTTTCTTGTTGCTATAGCGAATGGCACTTTTTTCTGATTTCTGTTTCTGATATTTCATTGTTGGTATACAAAAATGCCTTCTATTTCTGAATATTGACTTTGTATCTTGCTGTTTTGCCAAATTCACCTATTAAGTTGAGTAGTTTTGTGGTGGAGTCTATAGGATTTTTATGTACACTATCATGTATGTCATCTGCAAACAATGACAGCTTTGTTTCCTCTTTTCCAATTTGGATACCTTTTATTTATTTTTCTTGTCTGATTGTTGTGGCTAGAACTTCTAATACTATGTTGAATAGAAGTGGTGAAAGCAAACATCATTGTCTTGTTCCTGATCTTAGTGGGAAAGTTTTTAGTTTTTGCCCATTGAGTATGATGTTGGTTCTATGTTTCTCATACATGGCCTTTATTATACAAGGTATGCTCCCTCTACTCTCAATTTACTGAATGTTTTTTATCATAAATGGGTGCTGTAACTTATCAAATGCTTTTTCTGCATCTATTGATGTGATCACATGAGTTTTGTCTTTCCTTTTGTTTATGTCGTGTATTATATTTACTGATTTGTGAATATTGTACCATCCTTGCATCCCTGGGATGAATCCCACTTGATCGTGGTGTATAATCTTTTTAATGTAATGGTGGATGCAGTTTGCCAGTAATTTGTTTAGGATTTTAGCATCTATGTTCATCAATAATATTGGCCTGTAGTTTTCTTTCTTTTTGTGTCTTTAGCTAATTTGGGGATTAGGATGATGCTAGCTTCATAAAAAGAGTTTGGGAGTCTTCCCTCTTCCTGTATTCTTTGGAATAATCTGTGAAAGACAGGGGTTAGATCTTTGTTAAATGTGAAAAAATTTTATAAAATTTTCCTGTGAAACCAACTGGTCCAGGGCTTTTGTGTGCCAGGAGTTTTTTGATTACTGCTTCAGTTTTACCAGCTGTTATCAGTCTGTTCAGGCTTTCTGTTTCTTCATTCCATTTAGAAGACTATATATTTCTAGGAATTTTTCCATTTCACTCAGGTTTTCAACTTCCTTGGCATGTAGTTGTTTGTAGTAATTTCTTACAATCCTTTATATTTGTGTGGTATCAGTTGTAATCTCTCCTCTTTCATTTTTGATTGTGTTTATTTGGTTCCTCTCTCTTTTTTTTCTTGATGAGTCTACTTAAAGTCTTGTCAATTTTGTTTATCTTTCCAAAGAACTAGCTCCTAGATTTATGGATCCTTTGAATTGTTCTTTTAGTCTCTATGTTGTTTAATCTTCTCTGATGGTGGCTATTTCCTTCCTTCTACTCGCTCTGGGCTTTGTTTCTTGTTGTTCCTCCAATTCTTGTAGATATAGGTTTAGGTTGTTTATTTGAAGTATATCTATCATTTTTAGGTAGGAGGACCCATGACTTTTTAGACTCATCAGAACAGTAAAAGAAAGGACAGGCAGAAAAAAAAGAGAGTCATCTAATACAATCTGGCAAACTCCTGTTCATTAAGAAATATTATAGCCCTGGCTGGCATAGCTCAGTGGATTGAGCGTGGGCTGTGAACCAAAGTGTCGCAGGTTCTATTCCCAGTCAGGGTACATGCCTGGGTTGCAGGCCATGACCCCCAGCAACTGCACATTGATGTTTCTCTCTCCCTCTCTTTCTCCCTCCCTTCCCACTCTAAAAATAAATAAATAAAATATTAAAAAAAAGAAATATTATAAATTTTAATAAAGCATTTGCCCCAAACTTGGGATTGATTTCTTGATATACCACTAGTTGGCCAGTCCTCTTCCCCCCTAGCTTCCAGCTCTGCTCTCTCAATCTG
This sequence comes from Phyllostomus discolor, assembly GCF_004126475.2. NCBI lineage: Eukaryota > Metazoa > Chordata > Mammalia > Chiroptera > Phyllostomidae > Phyllostomus > Phyllostomus discolor. Next base: position 30,005,102 of record NC_050198.1, on the reverse strand, counting down.
TGTTTACTCCTGGAAAGTTACCATGGTTAGTCACCAGGAGGGTCCTTCCTGTCAATACTTAAATTACATGTTGGTTTGGATTTTCCATTTATGCAGAAAGACAGTATTCAGATGTCTTATGCCTTATTCTACACAAGGCTAACCAATAGCCACAAGCATGATGAGTTTTAGTAACTGAAATTCCTTAATTTCTTTGGGTTCCATTTGGAATCAAATTTCATTGCAATTTTAATAATCATTCCTGGTTGTTATTTTGGTTTTGCTTGTTTGTTTGCCCATTTTGTTTTGTTTTACAGATTAATGTTAATTTAGTCTCATGTGAAAATAATATTAAACAGTTTCACTGGGTTCCTGGGTGTTTTTCTGAGACCAGATTTGAATTCCAGCACAGGTGTTTCTGGGTGCAAAGGTAAACCTCTGAAAAGGAGGTTCTTTTTTGGAGTAGTCTCCACTATGCCACTTCAAGGGCTATTGGGAATTTCTGTACTTGATCTTAAATCATCCAATCTCTTGTTTTTTCAAGTTTGTTCCAAAAGTCTATTCCTTTAACCCAAGTATTTTAAACATTTTTTCAATGAAAACCCAGGTCATCTATACTTTTTTCCTGACTTAATTTTTAAAATAAATGTTTTTTTTTTTGAGAACCTGACTGATACCTATAAAAAACCTGCCTTTCTTTACCTATGTGTTTTTCACTCTAGACAGCAGTTTTTTTTTTCTCACTAGGTCTGTGTCAGTAGAATTTTCCAGGTTCATTAGAGCCCAAGTTGCTGCTCAAGACTGTTCATTTAGCTTAGCTTATTTGATTGCACCCAAATGTGAGGCACAATGATCCTCATCTTTCTGATGCACTTTTGGAAGTATCATTCAACTAATTGTTATGGGACCTTTGCCCAAGTAAAAACCCATGCCTGGATCAATAGTCATGGGTTGAAACAAGAAAGAATAAGGGCTGTAAAAGAATCAGACAAAAGCTGGACCTGTTGAGAGGCACCTGGCTGAGGGAAGGTGAAATTTCTTGGTGTTCTGAGTCCCAGGGAAGCATGTGTGTTAAGCCTTCTTTTCCGTTTCTTTCTTCCCTCTTCTCTCTCTTCTCTGATTCACCTTTATTTTCCTTTGTTCTTAACTTCTTGTCCTCTCTTCTTCAACTCCTTCTTTTGCCTCTCTTTTCTTCTACCTTTCTTTTCTTGTTTTTCTCTTGTCATTCCTACTTCTTTTGCCCCTCATAGTTTGTCCTTTTCCCCCACCTTGCTTTTGGCCCTATAATTGGCTCCATCTTGTAATGGACCTGAAAACTTTTTGTTTTTCTAATCTAGGCTCTGACCAAAGCTAGGAATCCTCTCCCTAGAATAGGGCACAGATGTTCAAACTGAATACACAACTTCTGGGAGTTGATGATGCTTGATGCTTTCCAGGATTGAGAACTTCTGTGTTAAGTGTACTGGGTCCATTTCTTGTCATAAATCAAGTGATAGAACGGTTTCAAGGAACACCTTAAGGAGACAAAAATAACTTCCCCATTTCCCAAGTGAAATTTGGCAACTAGGTAATCAGCATGAATACTAAAAGGTTACAAGAGATCATACAGCAGGTAGGGAGCTTTGGAAAACATATGAGATCCAGAATACGTTCAGATGTCCACTCACTTATAAAGTTGGTTGTTAACCAACACTGAAAATAGAGACACAGCAACCTCTGCCTGATGATATCTATAGCAACATATACAACTATTATTGGTGAGAGCTGTAGGTGACATCTTTTGCATACTATAAAACCCCAAAGCATTATGAACTTGTAAAGAGTAGTATCAGCCCTGGTTGGCGTAGCTCAGTGGACTGAGCACGGGCTGGGAACCAAACTGTCCCAGGTTCGATTCCCAGCCAGGGTACATTCCTGGGTTGCAGGCCAGAACCCCCTGCAAACGCACATTGATGTCTCTCTCTCTCTCTCTCTCTCTCTCTCTCTCCCTCTCTCCCTCTCTCCGTCCCTTCCATCTCTAAAATAAATAAATAAAATCTTTTTAAAAAAGAGTAGTATCAAAATGAATTTAGCTAATCAATAAATGTAATAGCTCTGAGTGATTTTTTTATAATTAAATATTCTGAACACAGAGGAATAAGTTTAAGCTATTAGGAATTGTTTTTATTTTAAAGACACACAACCACACACACACACACACACATACACACACACAAACTTCCTTTAGTTCCCTCTTCTTTCCAAAAATGCATTTTTAAACTTTTTCCTCAAGGTACTGCCCTGCCTACAGGATAAAACAACTGCTTATCACATTTGTTACCTTACCACAAATCTGGTATTTGGATTTTTCTCATTTCTTAGCCAGTAGAACCAGATTACAATTTTATATTCAAAAGAATTTTCATGATATAAATGCTCTATTAAATTAGCATAACAGAAATGCATTGCTCTATTGTAAACTACTAATATTATTTCATTTCCATTTGGAAATTTGTTAAAGCATGATTAAATTTTTAGTAATGGTAAGTTAATGATATATTAAAAATGAAACAGGAGACATTTATACAAAGTATCAACAATATTATTATATATTTTAAAGGTCATCATTTATTTGAAACATAATTATAGAATGACTATAAACTACACAGACTTACTTTTAAAAATATACATTACAATTTCCCACTGTTACTTAGGTGTATTAAAATAGTGGTGGTTGGATTTTTTAAAAAGAGGAAGCACTATCTCACTATTGTGTGTTTGTCCTTTGAACAAATTTGGCCCAGAAGGCATTGACCTTTTAAAATCAAAACCAACAGTGAGACATCAATGAATCGATGGTCTGCTCTCTTCTTTTTTGCCCTAGATTCAGGTTTTAGGGGTTATGTGAACTTAAGATAAAAAAGAATGTGATGAAAATAACTTGGCCAGCTGGGGAAAAAGAAACACTTGGGAAATGGAGAAGAGTCAATTATACCCGTAAAATGGCACTTTTTCTTCTTGGTATAAATATGTCTCCAAGTTTTCATGGTAAACTGACCACAGTGTATGTTGGCAGTTAACTCCTGAATATTTAAAAAAATGAAGTACATAAATAAACCAAAACATAATATTTTAAATTATTTAAAATTTTTTTTCACTTAACATTTACTTTGCTTCTGTGTTTTTCTTAAATAACTATTAAAATCATTTTATTTTGCCAAAGGGGCACACCTCAGTCTGGTGGTGAGGGGTATAAGGTCCTTAAGGTGTACTATGAATGGGTAAAACCCACATCAAGTGAAATATTTACCAGAGAAATATTTACACATAGAAAATAAAAGTGGCCCTGTCTAGGTGGCTTAGTTGGTTGGGGTGTTGGCTGTATACCAAAAGGTTGAGAGTTTGATCCCCAGTAAAAGAAGGGGAAGAAGAAGGAAGAGAAGGAGGAGGAGGAAGAGGAGGAGGAGGAGGAGGAGGAGGAGAAGGAGAAGAAGAAGAAGAAGAAGAAGAAGAAGAAGAAGAAGAAAGAAGAAGAAGAAAGAAGAAGAAGAAAGAAGAAGAAAGAAGAAGAAAGAAGAAGAAGGAGAAGGAGAAGAAGGAGAAAGAGAAGAAAGAGAAACAGGAGGAGGAGAGGAGGAGGGGGAGGAGGAGGGGAAGGAAGGGGAGGAGGAGAACAGGAAGGAGGAGAAGGAGGAGAAGAGGAAGGAGGAGGAGGAGAAACAGAAGGAGAGGGAGAAACAGAATAATAGGATTTCACTTTTAATTGTCCATGTAGACACATTTCACTTTAACGTAAACCCCAGTTTTATTTTTCTAATTGCACAGACAATTGTATTCAATGTGCTGATATACATTTTGCATGGTAATCTCTTTCATCCTATGTGTGAAGTTACCAGGTTTACCTCTATCTGGTATGGCATTCAAACCAGAGATCTCGCACATGTATACATGTCCCAGTAATTGTCAATCTTATAGAAATCAGCTCATTTTCAGGTTAATGTCTATTTTGAATGAGTGTTTTGATCATGGGGAAACTTTGAAAGATGGGTGCTAGCTGTTGAAATATGAAATTTTCTGCATTAATTCATCAAATATTTAATATTTTATTCTACTTACCAAATATGTATTGAACACATCACTGGTTTGCCACACACTGTATGGGCCACAGAAATTATGAGTAATTAGAAATAGTCCTGGCCTTTAAGAAGCTAAACACAAACCACAAATTATAAAACCATTTGGAAAGTTATTGGGGAAATTTTGGCAGGTAAGGATATAGCTAATCCTAAGAGAAGGTGTTGTGTTGGTAGTGATGATGTGGTTTATTTGTGATTTTAATTTTTCTTAATTGGTATAGGGCAAAACAATTTTTGTAGATTTGAAAGACACCAGTGATTTCACACTTCACTGAACTATAAATTCACCAGGGGATCTTGTTTAAAACAAGGTGCCCGGGTCCCACCCCCAGATATTCCAGTTTAATTTCTTGAGTAGCGTTAGCAAATTTGAATTTTTGACATCTCATCCCACAACCCCAGTCATTCAGATAAATTTTGAGGGACTCAATTAGTCTTCAAAATGTTTTCCAACAAGATATCCTTTACTTGTGAGCCATGCACATCAAGTCACATCCATTCTTTGGAACTTGATTCATAGAAGAAATTGAGAAATACTCCAATGCTTAGACTACTCATAATGCGGGTGATCTTTATGAATCTCGCTCTGTTCAAATAAATTGTTTTCTTAAAGTATGTGCTATTTCCCTTGATTATAGAAATGAAGATATTCTGCCCTATATTCTGGTCTGGATCTCTCCATCTGTCTGTCTCCCTTGATGGTGAGCTACCAAAGGCACGGGCTTCATAGTTAACAATCTCTCCCCTGCCCTGCCTTGCACAAAGGCAGTTTACTTCTTGCAAAGAAGTTTACAACAAATACTCATTTTATTGAATTAAGGACAGGATTTTGAAAATTAGAAACGTGTATGCTTTTGTATTCTAAGAACTGCTTCAAATTGCCTTAAGATGATTCTCAGCTACTAGGGCAGCAGTAAACAGAAAGCTCTAGGAAGGCTTTTTTCTATCCTCCAAAGAGGCACATAGAAAATACTATTTTAAAGGGCTGCTCCCCATGTTCCAGACCTCCTTTAGGCCCACCCCAACCACAAACTCTTGCTTTTGTGAATGAATGCTAAATTTATGCAGAATGGGTACTTATATTTTAATAAACTATTTTCTCATGTAACACTTCTATCCAAATAGAAAACTTTCACTGAAATGATGAACCCATAGCATAGTGATTTACTGAGGTTTCTATGCAGGTCCTGTTTGATTAGTTATCAGTATTAAACACACACACACACACACACACACACACACACACACAAGAAACATCTGCAAAAATTTGCACGTACATCATTCCATTGTGCTATTCAAAAATGTAGAAGAAAATTAGATAATTAGTTAAATGAAAACATTTAACAGTGAATGTGTCTCTGCTGGGAGCACTTCCTTGTGTTTTACATTATCACAGCTAAACATTAAGCCAGACCCTTAACTTGATTTTAATGTATTTAAGCAATAACCATCAAAGCACAGAGTACTTTCTGGGAATTAATGAGCAGTAAGAAGAGTTGATGGCCCAAAGTCAAATCAAGGACCGTTAACCCCAGCTGGCTATTAATTCTACAGGAAATGCCTGGCACTGAGGTTGGTATTGCTATTTATAAGCCCTTTATATATGAAGAAAAGAAATACATATATAACCCTGCTGGGCCTTCATTTCATAGAGTGCTGTGGGAAAGCGGGGAGCTGAATCACACTGTTGTTGCTGCATCAGGTATTTTCTGCTAAATTGAAAGTAATTATCCAAATGAAGGCTTTAGTCTACAACCAGAAACAACATAAGATCCCCCACACTACCCTCCTCTTCCTCATTCCCACCACTAGTAAAATAAAAGGAAATAGTAATGGCAGCATCTTCCCAGGACATTTTTTAATGAGGTGTAACACACATGCAGTAAAGTGCATAAATCTTAAGCGTACAGCTGGATATAATTTTGAAACGTGTGCTCACCTGCATTACAACCCAGATCAAGGTTTAGAACATTTCCAAAATCCCTAAAGCCTTCCTCCTTCTCTCTCCCATGCAGTATCCCAAAAAAGGGGATCACAATTCTGCTCTCAGTTCATAGAGTGGTCTTGCCTTTTCCTAAATGTTATGTAAGTGGAATCATACAGTGTGTACTTTTAGTGTCTGTTTTTTTTTCCCTCATTCATCATTATGCCTGTGAGTTTCATATACATTGCTGCATGTCACTCTTTTTCATTTTAAAAGTTACCCCTGCTTTGGGGTAACTTTTAAATACACTAAAGTAAAAAAAAAAAAGAAAAGTTTTTTTTCTTTTTCTGAGCTACAAGAAATTCTCATGCCTGAAAGCTTGAATGTCAAGATTTTGTGTGCCCTGAGAAAGTAATACATAATTACAGGTCCTAGCATACTAAAGGCAAACAGCACTGTATTTGGGACATAATAAACCCCACCTGTGACAAGGCAACTGCTTTACAAGGCTGTCTTGATGACAAGGTAATAAGAATTGTGTATAAACAAATATTCATTAAAATGTAGTTGAGGCATCTTCCCTAACCTCTTACCCTCTATCCCATTATGAAAAATATTATTATAAAATGCCCATTATGTACTAGGTTTCTTTCTTATCACTTTCATCCTCACATTTTTTATAGTTGTTCAAGTACTGCTGTCTCCATTTTCACCCCACCACGCCCACCCATCCCTACCTCCCACCCTCAAACCCACCCCCTGTGGCTTTGTCAATGGGTCCTTTATATGTGTTCCTTGATGGACCTTCCCCTATTTTCCCCCATTATCCTCTCCCCCCCTCTCTAAAGTATGTTCTTTATTTCAATGTCTCTGGTTGTATTTTGCTTGCTTGTTTGTTTTGTTCATTAGGTTTCACTTGTAGGTGATATCACATGGTATTTCTCTTTCACTGCCTAGCTTATTTTATCCTCCCACTTGTTTTCTCCAGTTTACAGGTGGAGAAACAGGAATGCTGGCTAATTTGCCCAAGGTCACAACAGCAAGTATCAGAGTTAGGACTCATCAACTATCTGACTCCAAATTTCAAGCCCTTTTATCACGCACATAGCCACGTAAGAAGGGTGAATCAGAGGAAGTCAGTGACTGGAGAAAAAAAATTAAGGAAGCAGGATTTTCACTCAGATTCTAACATGCAGTTCTGTGCTTATGGGGCACACCTAAGCCTTAAGTCCCTGGATTGTTTAAATGGGTTTTTAGTAAAACTTTGCTGTAGTGTGCATTTACCTTATGCCTTAAGCATCCTCCAAATACTGTTATAATAGTGACACCTAATTTTATTGAACACTTACTATGTGCCAGGCACTATTCTAATGCTTTATCTGCATTATCTCATTTAATCTCCATAAATACCCTATGAAGAGATACTATTGACACAGCCAGTTTTACAGATGAGAAAATTGAGGTACAAAGAGGGTAAATATTTTCCTTGAGGTCTCCAAGCTGGAAGGAGGGGTCTGAATCCTATTTCCAATCTGAGGCTTCAAATCCCAGATGGTTGGACTCTGTGACCTGTTCTTGTAAATACTATGGCATACTGTCTAGAGCTAGACTAGTGTGTCCTGTGCCCTTCTGTAAGTAAATTGTTCCTTTTCCTATATTTTCACCATCCATGCATTCAGTTGCAAATTCCTTTATATGCACTGTCCCAAGAAAGCCAGGACCCTGTTGGTTTCAGTTTCAATTTCAATTTCGATAGAGCAATGATGCAACTTGAAACTGTTGATTTGGAACTATTAACTGTAATAGCCTGGTGGTAACTATTTTTATTTTGTATTCATGGTACATCTTGGATCTCCAGGAAATTAGCTAAGTTAAGCACTCCCATTAAGCAGGTGAGTTACCTTTGCTTTTCCACTCATTATAGTGAGGGGCCCTTTCTGCTGCCAAGTTTTCCCTGTCTTGCTACCTCACCCCTGCCTGGCAGTACTATAACAAGATTTTTCTACCTACTTCCCTGTAAAAGCTGCAGGGGAACATTTTCTATTTCCTGTGTGAGAATCATAAGCCTTATGTTATTAGTTTCTTACTAGCTAGGAAGCTGTGATTCAGCAGAGGAGATAAATGCAGAGCAGAAAAATGTATATCTAAGGTCACAACCTAGGTTGATAACCTTGCGGTGAATGTGGCTCCAGTTATCTAGTAAACAGTTGCACAGAGTATTTGCATTTGTTATCTAGCAGATTTGTCATTTTGTAACCACCAGTCTTTCTGTATATTTCATTGTTCTAATCTAGAATCAAGTAGTCCTGAATATCAGAGGGCACTTGGAGTTCATATGTTGATTCAATCCATGTATTTTATAGATGAGGACACTGGGGCCAGGGAGGTTGCCAGGGAGCTTTCTCCAAGGTCAAATGGCTATAAAAGAATGGAATACAGAACAGAATGCAGGTTTCCTTACTGCCAGACCAGGCTCTTTTCACCACTTTACCTACATTCTCACCACATGTTCATAGATCCATACAGTGCCCTTCACATTTAAAACACAAGAACAGCTGAGAAACCTAATTCTATTTGCTTTTCCCATATTCCTTTCATTCACTAGATTAAAGGTAGGACTTTGATAGGGGGATTAAGTGGATTCTAAGAGCTGGAAGGCCTTTTGGACTTTGGTGGTATTTTTCTGGGGTTTTAACTGTTTGTAGAAACTTTTTGCTTGTAAGTGCATTCAGTACTGTAGATAACTTTCTGATTAGGATATGTCTTTAGTTCCATAGGATAAGGGTTTGTGTGAGACTAAAAGAGCCCTGACTGGTGTGACTTAGTGGGTTGTATGTCATCTGGAAAACTGAAATGTCACTGTTTTGATTTCTGGTCAGGGCACATGCCAGGTTGCAAGTGAGAAGCAACCGATCAGTGTTACTCTCCCTCTCTTCTCCTTTCTCTAAAAATAAATAAATAAAATCTTTTTTAAAAAGGTAAAAGATATAGCAACCTCACATGCTCCAAATTTTTCCAAGGCAGTCTTGATTTTTTTTTTTTTGGCTACTTGTTAACCATGTGTGAAATGAAGGGTTTTCTAAGCAAACTACAAATAAAAGGAAACTTCTGAAACCCAATAAAGAACATCTATGACATATCTACATCTAATATCATGCCTATGGTAAAATATTTAACACTTTCCTTCTAAGATTAGGAGCAAGAGAAAGGTACCTGTTCTTATCACTTTGATTCAACATTGTTGAAGAATTCCTACCCAATGAAATAAGGAGAGAAAAAAGGCATAAAAATTAGACATGAAAAATAAAGCTGTCATTTACAGATGAGATGATTGTTTACATGGAAAACATTAAGGAATGTAGGCCCCTGGCTGGGTAGCCAGGTTGGTTAGAGTGTTGTCCCTGTATGCCAAGGTTGTGGGTTCCATCCCTGGTCAGGGCACATACAAAGAGCAACCAATGAATACATAAATAAGTGAAAAAACAAAGCAATGTTTCTCTCTCTCTCTGTCTCTCTCTCTCTAATTAATAAATAAAAACAATTAAAAAGAACAAAAACAAAACATAACCTACTAAGGAATCTACAAAAAAATCTAGTAGAATAAGTAAGTTTGGCAAGAATGTAGGGTACTAAGTCAGTATAGAAAAATGAAGTGTAATACATACAACAGACAGTTGGAAAATGAAATTAAATAATATCATAACAATGTAGTGATATTACTCATTAATTTTGCTTTTAGAAATAAATCGCAGTTTATGGATGCTACATACCACCAATTTAATGTTCTATAAATTTCAATAAGTTCACTAATAAAATAGCTGCTCCAACCCAGTAATTTCCTAACTATTCCATGCTTCTAATTGCAATTTTCTTATTTATCAAATGTCTAACTAACCACACAACTTACATCTTTCTTGTACAAAATGGAATGAAATTGATTCAGTAATAATCCATTTTACTTTATTGAACATTTAAAACTACATTTTGTCATTTAAAATAATTATTTTAAAATTATGGTATTTGGGAACATAGAGTGCATTAGATTCTTAAATAGCCAAAACTTGACACTACAAACAAGTTACTTCTACTAATTTTGATGGCTAGGTTATTCAAGTGGAATAAAAAAATAGGTAAATGATGTCAGAATGAATTTTATACGTCCTAATAGATGTGTCCTGAAATAATATATTAGGGAGTTGAGCTGAAAGCAGAGACAATGTAAGAAATTAGAAAGAAGACATTTTTCCTGGAAGGTGATAGTAAGATCTGCTTCTCAAAAGCTTGGACAAGCATGAAGTATACTTTTCCTAAATAAATAAATAAATAAATAAATTTTGTAGACATCTCCCTAAAGTAAAAATTGCATCACCAAACAAAAGTGACAGTTTCCTAATTTTTTGTGTAGATACAATAAAAATCTAAATCCAGTTTGGGACTATTTGAAATGACACTTTCAGAAAAATCTAGAAAGATTTAGTAAACCTAATCAGACCAAATTGTGGTGAAGCATGCACAGAGTGGATTTGTGAGTTACCGTATTTTGCCATGTGCAATGAGCACCCATGTTTCTGTGTGCACTATATACAGGATTATTATACCCATTGTTATACCCATGGTATGTAATCATTATATCCACGTATAATGTGTATCTTTATTTTTCCCTCAAAAATTTGGCCAAAAAAGTATGCACTATACATGGCAAAATGTGGTACATTTTTGGCTTTCTTTTAGTCTTGAATTCAGAAGCTCTCAGCCCTCCCCTCACCCCTGACCTAGGACTTGAAGGGACAAAAAAATCATAAGACAAAATCTGTACATCTGAAATAGGGGAGGGGGGACTTTTCTACTCTCAAGAGTTAACCAGTATAAAAAACACGCAGCATCTATGGGTTTGACCTGATTATAATGATGTGTTCTGAGATTTCTTTTAAAAGACACTCAGAATTTTAAAAGGAAATAGATATTAAAAGTCTGTCTACATCATTGACAGTAGTATAGCTGTCATGTAAGAGAATGACATTTTCTTTTTGGAAATACAGTTTGAAGAATTTAGGAATAAAAGGACACAAGATCATCTACTTACTATAAAATGGTTCAGAAAAAAATACATATACACTCACATACATGCACACAGAGATTATTGTAAAGCAAATGGGGCAAAATGAAAACTATTAGTGAATCTGGGTAAAAGATATATGAGAGAGCCTTAACTTTCAAATTATATAAAATTTTAATAATTCAAAAAATATCAGTCTAAATCATATACCTTTTATAGTCACTGATGTAAACTACCTGTAAAAAACACATTGTGGTGGTTTCTCACTTGAATTGAACCCTACATTTGAGGTTTCAAGTGATGTTTCTAAAGTAAGGCCACTACCTATTATGTCTTCACAAGGAACCCATTATACTCACTGAAGCTCCAAGCAAAGTTCATCTCTTTAATTAAGCAAAGTTGAACAAGCATTTTATCAGAAATAATTCTAGAGTTGCCTGTTGATATGGTCAAATGTCCCCAAGAAAAAGTGTTGTTTCCCTAAACTTGAAAGAAATTAGAAGAATGGATGAGGTAGAACATTCTTGTTCAAATAAGTTTTGTTGGAGGATGAATCTTTACTTCTATCAATATTTGAAATGTGATAGAGTGGAAGAAGGAAGTCTAAAAAGTGTCATGGTAAAGACTGGAAGATGGGAACACACAGAAAACATCATCATCATCATCATTATCATCATCATCATCATCATCATCATCATCATCATCATCATCATTGCTGGAGCCAGCCCTGAGTCTTAGGTTCTGGATTTAAGAGAAGAAACTGTTTTTTTATTTGGTGTAGCAAATCAAGGAAGTGGCACTCAAAATAATTTTTGTTACACAAAAATGGCAAAACACAGGGTGACAGAATATGTCTGCTAAACCTGGTGAGAAAATGAGCCCAAAGACTGGTACATTGTCTTAAAAAAAAAAAACAAAACAGGAAAATTGCTCATAATTTGTTTGAATTGTAATCTTAAACTCATTAAAGCTTAATTTCTTTCTTTGACAATATGTGTTTATTCTTGCTGGTATTTTCTTTAAAATATGTGATAATTTATATTTATAATTTCACAGAGTGGGAAAAGAATATTAAAATAGGCATATTTCTCACTAAAAATTGTATGACTTTCAGTGAGCTAGCCTCCAAAGTCATATGTCAGCATTTCCACCTTGTGTTGGTCAAGGTGGATCCAAAGGAGACCCAGGGTAGGATATATAAACCCTACATCTTAAAGGGAGGTCTGTCAAAGAATTAGGGTCATACTGTATACCTGAAATTAATACAAAATATTATTGAATGTAAACTGTAATTGAAAAAATAAAATTTAAATTAAAAAGATGAAGAAATGTAATTATAAAATATGTGATAATTTATATTTATAATTTCACAGAGTGGGAAAAGAATATTAAAATAGGCATATTTCTCACTAAAAATTGTATGACTTTCAGTGAGCTAGCCTCCAAAGTCATATGTCAGCATTTCCACCTTGTGTTGGTCAAGGTGGATCCAAAGGAGACCCAGGGTAGGATATATAAACCCTACATCTTAAAGGGAGGTCTGTCAAAGAATTAGGGTCATGCTGTATACCTGAAATTAATACAAAATATTATTGAATGTAAACTGTAATTGAAAAAATAAAATTTAAATTAAAAAGATGAAGAAATGTAATTATAATTTTAAAATTATGTCAGCCCATAACTTTTCTTAAAGAATATCAATTCATGTAGGTTCAAGTAATATTCTGTTGTCAAGCTGCTAAAACAAAATACATGCTAAAACTTAGCTTTGTAAAAAAACATTTCACAAGAGATAAACAAATGGTCTTCATGCTTCAAAGATGTCAGTCATGAATAACAAAGACTAAGAAACTTTTGAATTAGAGGAGAATAAAGAAATATGAGAGCTAAAGGCAACTGGAACATTAAAATAGCTATAGAGTCATTATTGTGAAAATTAGCAAAATGTGAATATGGATTCTATATTAGATAATAGCATTGCATTACGTTAAGTTTTCTGATTTTGATAATTACTCTGATTTTGTAAGAAAATGTCCCTGTTATTAGGAAATAAACACTGAAATATTAGGGGTTAAAAAAAGAATTAGTGCCTGTTTTTTACAATTGTCACACTGCATTATTGACACTTGTGCCTCTGCTTCCTTCCTGCCTGCTGTGTCTGCCAGTCTCCACCCATTCAGATTTCTACAAAGGTGAGTTCATTGTTATTTCCCATGGACATTTCTCAGTTAGCTATTAAATTAGTTTTGAAGTTAGTGGTGGCTTAAAACGATAATTTATTATCTTACAATTCTGGAGATCAAAAGTGCAAAATGGGTTTTAGAGAACTACAGTAAAAAAGTCAAGGCATCCCTTGGCAGATCTGTTTTCCTTCTGGAGTCTCCAGGGGAGAATACATTCCTTTGTGTTTCTAGTGATCGCCCCATACTCCTTGTTTTGTTACTCCTTCCTTATTATCAAGGACAGCAGCAGTTTGTGTTCAAACGTGCCCCTAGCCCTCCGACCCCGCCATCTGCTTCCCACCTGCATAATCCAAGATAATCTCATCTCAACTCAAGTCTTAATTTATTTGCATCTACAAAGTTCTTTTAGCCTTGTAAATTAATACATTCACAGACTCTGAGGATTAGAATGTTTAAAATGTGAACATCTTTAGGGGGTCACTTTTGGGGGTCGTTAATCTGCCTACCACAGACTTGTTTCCGGAAGCGATCAATACCTTGTCTTTAGAACCCTGTGGTTACCATGTACTGCCTTGTAATGTGAATCATATGATTTGTTTGCCACAGAGAAACTGTTAAAGAAACCAGATGCAGTACCTCTTTCTTTTAGCTTCTGAATTTGTTATTAAAATGTGGATGTTACTCAGTTGGTTGGAGCATTGTCCCCATACACCAAGGTGGCAGGTTTGATCCCCTGTCAGGGCACATACAAGAATCAAATGATTAATGCATAACTAAGTGGAATGACAAATCCTTGTTTCTCTCTCTCCTTTCCTCTCTCTCTAAAATCAATCAATAATTTTTTTTAAAAAATTGGATGTTATCATACATCCCATGACTATCCATTTAATCTGCCTTTGGTGTAGCTTGGTATAACTGCTAATTGTCAGGCTTTTGTGAAAGATTCCTGATCTGATCTTTTAATTCTTCACAGCAAAATTCTGTGACAATTTTTTCCCAGACTTTAGGCCCATGTCTGTCACACAGTAAATTTTCAAATAAAGTGTGTTGAATAAATTGAATTTCTATATTGCTGATGAAAATATTTGGTACAAATTTCTCTTCATTAGATGGTGCCTTTAAGTTGCAAATAATGATAATCCATAAAATGTTTTCTGGAGAGAATGTTTGCTTTCTAAGCACAGTCATTTATCATTTGGTTAATGAAGTTGTTGGATGGTGTTTGTTATGCTGCCAACTGTTAAAAATAAAAGAGATTTCTAGACAACTGGCAGCAAACTGACACTGACCTTCTGAAGTAAGACTTTTTACACTTCTGTATCACAAATGATAATGATCATATATAAGGAGACTTTTCTTAACAGTATGTTTATTAAAATATGTAAATGTCTCACCTAATTACAGAGGAGTTCTGTTGTTTACCTTGAATTTCTCCTCACTAAAGCCCTTGGCCAGATCTTGTTAAAGTAAATGCATCTATTCTGATTTCATCTGTATTTTCATCTTTTTTTTCCCACCAAGTGAACATGGTAGCCAATTCCTTTCTCAACCCAAGCTGAGCCATGTTGCACTAGTCTGCCAGTCTCTACCCATTCAGATTTCTATTTTTTATAATAGAAATTATTACATTTTTATATTCGGGCTGGCAGGTGAATTGTGTGAAATTTTTGTTTTCTATCTGCCAGTGCTCAGAGTTAAGGAATTTACATCATAATGTCTATAATACTGATGATTTCATAGCTATTTCCACTTGTTAATGAATAGACACATGTGAAAGTAAAAATTTGAGGAGGATGGCTTCATATTAATCTTCCCTTCAGAAAAATTATGCCCATCCTCTAACTGCATAGAAGGGTTTCATACATCAACCTCATCTTTAGCAGAAACAACCAAATAATGTTTAGGCTGAGTTCTTTCTGACAAATGACCAACTCAAAACTAGGGATCCTCATAATTTATGCACATTCTGCATATCAAATTTACCATCTTATGTTGGTCTATGAGTGGTGATAAAATTTACATTTCCTGAATACTGAATTTCTAACTGGTCAGGCAACTATCCATGCCCAGTGGGGTTTCCAGGGGCTGAAGCAACAGTAGGAAATTTCTCATTGGAAACTTTAAGAGATGCAAAAAAGTGGGAGTCTTTAACAGAGAGCCAAGAACCTGCTGGAAAGCTAAAGCCTAAGAAACTAGAAAAGCACAAAGGGTGTCATGAATGTCAGTGCTAGAAGAAGGTATAAGTAAAATATCAAGAATCCAAGACACAGGCAAGAAAAAATAGAAATGGGTGGAAAATAGTAAATGGGGAGCAAAGACTTAGAACAGGGCCTACTGGTCCATAGCTTTCTTTTACATGCTGTTAAGTGTCATGCATGTTATGGAGTTTGGGGAGTTGTTCAACATTCAGGTTACTCCCCATTACCCTTCCATAGCCATTCTTTAGGTTTCCCACCCTGATTGAATCCCTTTAGATTGTATCAGCCAGTTTCCCTTAACTGTCTGGCTCCCTGATGGGTTTGGTCAATGGAGGACAACAGAAAGAGAACTCAGAGCAGGAGAAGAGAGAGATCAGAGTATTTATTTGTCCTGATTTCCACCTTGCCAAGTTACAGATTGGCAATGACTGAGTTCTACTGGAGTCCTTGGCTTCTGCCTAGTGGTTCTTTCCAACAGCTATAGGTATAACAGTATTTATACAATTTCTATCTCCCTCTTGTCCCCTCAGGCCTAAAAATAGTAGCTTCCCACCCTTACTAGTTCCAAGGCACTACACATATATTGCTGGTTTTCTTATCCCTGCCTTCAGCTTTGGAAATATTCCCTTTACTGTTTTTTCCCCAGAATTCTATTTGTGTGTGCCTTCCATTTCCTGTTGCTGAAACCCCACGGTTTCAGTGGGGTCAGTGAAATGAATTATTTACTAGAGTTAGCAAAAATCATAAACATTTCTGAATGGTGTTGCTATTTGTTATGTAAACACATACTCTGTGTTTTATGTCAGTCTTTTGTGACCTGTGATTCAGGAAGAAAATGCTTTGTTCCTGCTTTTTAGTGGCTTATGGTCTGCCAAGATGAGAAGACTGAGCACACCATGAAGGAATTGCTATAATGCTGGTAAATAGATGTAATGACCTGGCTGGCATAGCTCAGTGGATTGAGCATGGGCTGGGAACCAAAGTGTCCCAGGTTCGATTCCCAGCCAGGGTACATTCCTGTGTTGCAGGCCATAACCCCCAGCAACCGCACATTGATGTTTCTCTCTGTCTCTCTGTCTCTCTGTCTCTCTGTCTCTCTCTCTCTCTCTCTCCCCCTCCCTCCCTCCCTTCCCTCTCTAAAAATAAATAAATAAAATCTTAAAAAATATAGATGTAATGGGAGAATAGAAGAATGATCCATGTTCACTTGGGGTTTTCAGGAAATCACTGCTGGGCTGATGATTTATTATCTTCCCTTGACTTTGTAATGACAGAGATCTTTTTTTCTCCTTCACAGATGTCTAAGCTTATTAGTGTTTGTTATATCTTTATAATATTAGCACTTCCTGTATCAAGCCCGTCTTGGTTCAGCTCCGCCAGAGGAGAGACTGAGTTAAGACTTCAGGTAGAGGCTATTTATGAAGGACATGCACTCAAGAGAAACTAGTAAGGGAGTGGGGCAAGCAAAACAGGGAAGGGAAAGAAGCCAAGAGTGAAAGTTCAAGTGATATTCTAGCCTCAGCCTAATCCCATGGGAAGTGCAGAGGTGCAGTTGCAACCAAGTTTTCTTCCCTGGTGACAAGGGATAGGGGAGTTGCTGTTAGCAACTATAGATTGCCTATGGGCTTCCCAGGGTAGGGGGTGGAGTGGGGAGTAATATAAGCCTCCCAGGCTCCCAGCAAGTCAAGCAAAATGGATCTTGTAGCCCAAGGATAGGTCTCTGAATACAGTTGCAAGTATAAGCAGTTAGGAGCAAAGCACACAGAAGCTATGTGATGAACATATAGAACCCATATTCTATGATGTCACCTATAAGGGGAACCTAATCAACAAAACAAACAAGTAAGCAAAATATAACCAGAGATAGTGAAATAAAGAACAAACTGACAGTCACCAGAAGGGAGTGGGGGCAGGGATAATGGGGGATAATAGAGGAAGGGTCTTCAAGGAACATGTATAAAGGACACATGGACAAAGTCAAAGGGAGTAGGATCAAGGGTGGGAGGCAGAGATGGGTGGGGTGGGGGTGAGATGTGGGGGGAAATGGAGACAACTGTACTTGAACAATAATTTTTAAAAATAATTAAAAAGAGAGTCTCGAAGATTGATATAATCAGAGCACCAGCAGCATCTGCTACATAGCCCTTCCAGAAACACATCTGTTACTGATTAACATGCAGTTAAGCTAACTCCTGGGAAAAAACAATCAAACACAGCTTTCTTCCTATGCACATTGTTAGATTCTGGAGGCATTAGGAGAGATTATGAGTGATGCTGTGTATCTAAGGTGATTAATGGTATCCCAGGATGCCAGATTTTCAGTGCTAAATCTCAAATGGCCCTGTGTAACCTGGGATGGTTGGTGAACCAACCTACCTTGGGGAACCAACATACCTGTATTTGAAATGTCACTCAATGAAGAACTCTCAGGTTGTCTCATGGAAAAACTAACCCAAACAGAGCTAGTTGTGAGTGTAGGAAGGATACAAACTTCCCCTGATGTAGTAATTTATGGTTTCCAGAGCTGCACTGAGAGCAGGAGTCCAGAAATCTGGAAAGAAATTAAGTCTGAACAAGGGTATGGAGACTGTAGGAGAGGATGGGGAAGGGGTTCAACTTAAGACCTTGGTTCTCCAGGACAGCAGAACGTGCAAAGATTCTTCAGAGAGGATCACAGTAGTGAGACTAGCTCAGGATCCAAGATTTTCTCCCAGATAAAATTCCAGAATAGTACTTTTGCACTCCTTATTCTCCAGGGAGGAAGGTATTTGACATGAGTTTGAATTTTTGTGTGTGTCATTGTGAATTCTATTGATGTGATAATTAATTTCCATTTAGGAATATTCTTGTTTAGTTTTTCTTCAAGTCTAATGTGAATGATGATGGGTAAAACCACTTCAAATTACATCAATTTTTAGTATGAGAAAATATACTATTTTCATGACATTTTTGTTTTTTAGAAAGGGAATCAAAAGATGATTATGACTAAAGCTTTTAACTTATGTATGGGTTGAAAATTTTTCTAAAGAATGTTGTCACAGTGACTTTACTTTGGATAAGCTAGAAATGTTTCAGAGTTAGGATTTTAAGTTATTGAATTAAAGATAAGTTTGTATGCAAGTGTCAGTTGTAATTATAAGAATCTTTTTAATGTAATCATTGTTGCGGCAACAATGAGGATTCCTAATCCTAACTGTATATGAAAAATATTTAGGAAGCTTTAAAATAATTCCAATGCCTGGATCCCATTCAAAACCAATCTGAATTTCTGGTAATGGAGTCCATGAAGGCAGGCTTCATGGGCCAATGACGTGTACAGTTTCGTGGGGCCCTGCACTTACAAAGGTCCTGCCTTGGATATAATGCTGTGCTGTCTTGAAATTCTTAGGAGTCCAAGCTTTAGTAATTCTTCAAAGCTTCCTAAGTGATTTCAGTGTAAGAAGCATGAAATAAAGTACACTGAGAAAGAAGCTTTGGTTCAGCTTGCTAGTAATTAGTGGAATCTTTCTCTCTGCTGATGAAACAACTTGGAACCAAAGCCTCTCAGAAAGACTGTGCTGGGCCTTTCTAGAAGATGCTTACCCCTGTCTACTTGTCCTGTCTCAGTGGAGATTTGAAAGGGCCAAGTAGTGTGAGACTTGAGGGAAGCATCTACCAACACATCTCCTTCATCTAGCCCTAAGACCAGGGTTAGATAAACAGGGATCGGCAATGCCTTTTTTCAGTCCACTGCTCTTCAAATAAACAGGCTGTGAGATAGGTTTACTTTGCGTCTTCTGTGTAGGTGAAGTAGGAAGGGTAACCATTAGGTTTTATTTTGAGCAAGGCACACAGTGAGGTCTTGAAACTGTAAGAGACAGTTTGGGAGCTACTGAGTAGTAGAAGTCTCTGACCCCTACACAGCAAAAGGAGTGATGTGACACTTGCAAGACAGAGACTAGAGAGGAAAATAGGTATAAAACCCAAAGTCAAAAGTGTCTTTCCTTATTGTCCTCACTCTCTGAGAGGGAATCTTATGTTCTTTGAATGAGAGACTCCCTTTCCCCATTTCTGTCCTTGGAATACTTGGGCTACTTCACAGAAGCAAGGGGAAGACCAAATTATGTACAAGAGAAGTCTTCATGGGCAAATCCTACGATTAAAAAATTATTAGGTAGACCTATGCTAATACAGTATATTCAGAAATAAAAATTGAGTGTATGAAGAGAAAATGAACACAAAGCATTTACCATGAATGTTCTTATTTACACTGTATATACTATCTTTCATTACTATCAAGTCTTTGCTTCAATAAAATAAGTAAACAAAATGAACTAACTTTCTTATCATTATATAGGTGAATGCTATGAATATTCTTAAGTTCTATTCAGTGAAATATATAAAGGTATAATGTCTGCATCAGTCAATCTTTCCATGTATAAAATACTTAACACTGTTGTAGATGCAGGGGTTACAGCAGCAAACACTATAGATAAGATCCATACCCTTAGGGTATGTATATTCTAATAGGGAGAAGTAGACAATAAAAATAAATGAATAAGATATGAAGAATGTTTGATGGGAACAGATACTACAGAGAAATATAAAGCAGAAAATGAAGCTGCTGGAAGTTGGAGGTCAGTGAGGGTTGGAGATTCAGGGAAAACACCTAAATTATTACTTTGGTCTTGGGCACTGGGGAATTTTTATCCTCACTGTAGGATGGGGTTGATTACCACAACCCTGGAGGGGAAGAGAGAGAGGTTTGGTGCCCTGGAACTCAACTCCTGGGTGGCATTGCCAGAGACAAAGTTGGCCATCCTATTTATACCATCAAGAAGGCTTTGTGGTTGATATACTTCAGGTGCACTGTAAAGGAGAGCAACACTTTACTGAGGATATCAAAATGAAAATAACAGTAGACCATGAACATTTTGGACCATCGACTTTTCTTTATGGGCCCATTTTTTTAAAAAAATCTAATATAAAATTTGTTTTCATTCTATTGTAACATTTTGATTCAATTTTTGGGCTATAGTTGAACTACTCCTACACATTTTCATGAGGGAATAAATCCAGTCAGGCCTCAAGCAGCTTCCTGACTGTTTCAAACATCAAGATCCAAGAATAGACACAGAGAGAATTATCCCAGCTTTCTTTTCTACAAAGAATTGACACTTTCCTTTTTATTTCTCCTGGCACTTCTAATGAAAGAAACACTATATTCATTATATAGTCAAGTGGTGCATATTTCTCTAAAAAGTATTTGGTTATCCTTTATGGATAATACACAAAAAGGGAGGATTTCTGGTATTGACTGTGGTTTTATATTGGGGTTTGTCCCAGGCACTCATTTCAAAATAACTTCCTTACTAGCAGTAGCAACTGTAGTATTTCTAGAGTTTAGGAGTCCTTCCTTAATTAAGGAAGGACATAGTGGCTGCATCTAATTGGAATTTGGAGGTAAGGGCAGGCATAGGAAGTAGAACTGGGGCTTGCTTGAAGTTACATTTGCATATCAATCTATTATTTTTACTCAGCTTAGTTTTTTTTTTTTAGGGGGATGTCTGGAGAGAGATGAGAGCTGGTTAAGGTTATTAGAGAGGGTGAAAGCCTCCTGCCTATCCTCTTCACCATCTTTTGGGGGCGCAAATGCTTGCTGGAGTGGGAGGAGTAAAGAGAATAAAGCTCCTAGCTGACCTTTCACTCCTTTATTACAATCCGAGTAGGTCCAGGATTTCTCCTACATAGAACTCTGAAATTCACTTTGTTTTGGGCTCTCTTTTTCATCTTCTTCTCCTCCTCTCCTTTACCCAACCTACTCCATTCTTCCTCTAGTTCTGGCTAATCTCTGCTTCTCCTTATCCTTTAACTTGGATAATATGTATGGAGGATACTCTATTAGCTTAGTATTTGACTGGGCAATCAGGGATGTAACAAACTGATAAATGTACAAGTTTAGAACTGACAAAAATTCAGGCTCTGAAATCTGAAATTTTAATTTGCCACTGCTGAAGACCAGAACCTTTCAGACAAAGGGAGGAAGCTATTTTAACTCAACAACTGTAGGTGAAACTGAATTAGTAGGTCATGTTGGATGGTGGAGGGTATAATGTGTACAGAGAACACCATCCTACACTTTTTAAAGTCCTATACCACCTAGGTATCACATAATCTCAAAAAAGAAAAATCTCCAAGATATTTTGAACATGTTAATATTCTGTGCCTTTATGATTTACATTTGTAGCTGAGTCCCATCTTGGAGAAGCTATCACATTAAGTGAATTCTCAAGATTCCTTCCAATTCTTGGATGATTCTACCTTGCTATTGTCCTTCATGTGCAGAAATGACTCTTACCATTCTTAAACATTCTACATTTGAACATTTACTCTGTGCTGGGTGGAGTTGATGATTGCCCGGTGCATTAGTTACATAGGGCTGCTGTAACAAAGTACCACCAACTGGGTGGCAGAAAGGAACAGAAATTTATTGTTTCACAGTGCTGAAAGCTAGAAATCCAAAATCAAGTTATTGGTAAGGCTTTTGGAGAAAACCCTTTCTTGTCTCTTCCACCTTCTGATAGTTTCAGGTGTTCCTTGGTTTGTGGCAGCATAACTCCAACCTCTGTCTCCCTCTTTACATGGCCAGTTTCCCTCTGTGTCTGTGTCTCTACTTCTTTTCCAGCAAAAGCAGCAGTCATACTGTGTAAAGAGCCCACCCCACTCTAGTATAACTTCATCTTAATTACATCCGTAAAGATTTTAATTCCAAACAAGGTTACATTTACAGGTACCATGGGTTAGGACTTCAACATATCTTTTTTTAGGCATATAATTCCACCCACAACATCTGGTTACCAACATAGTTTGTCTATGTTTAGGCATAAAGCTTTAATTGGCAGCCATGAAACAGACCAAAATAAAAAAGGTCCATGAGGGAGGAAACCATGAATAACCTGATGTGCTTATCAGTTTTGCTAACCAGTCATACATATATTCACCCTATCACACTGGCTTTAGTCTTTCCTTCCTTTTCTTTTCCTTCTTCCCTTCCTCTCTTCATCCCTCCCTCCCTCCCTCCATTCCTTCCTTCCTTCTTTCTTTTATCATTGAATAATATGGTTAAATATTTGGTGATGTGAAATTTGTGGGAAGATATGCATCAGAAAAAGGTATTTTCTTGTGAGTAAGGTAAACATTAAGGTATTTATCAGTTTATCACATACTCAAAAACCTAACAGAAAGCTTATCAAGGGTTTTGTAACTGAAGGATCTATTACAAATATTCAGATTTGTACTTAGCTTTGAATTATGCATAGACTCCCACAAATAATTTAGCTTAGAGCATCAATATTTCAATCTGAGCATTATATGGATAGTATCGCCTTTATCACCATTGTCTTGTGAGATAACTGGTGACATATTTCTTTAGCACAAGAGAACCAACTAGAGTAACTGGAATCCTGCAAATTTGAATCAATGATGCTGCTCACTAATAAAAGTCAACCAAAATGAAGAAAGTTAGTTCATGCTTTTCTTATAGGCAATGAGGAAACTCTGGTGAAAGAGCTGTCTTGTCATCAGCCCTTCCCCCATAAAACTTTTCCAGGCCTGAAATTCTCATTTTTCATAGCAAAGAAAGAAGACTATGCATTTTGTTCATGTTCATTACGAGTTATAACACCCAAACAGTAAATTAATAAAAACTATTAAAGTATCAGGAGCCCTGGCTGGTGTGGCTCAGTGGATTAAGTGTCTGCCTGCCAAGCAAAGAGTCCCTGGTTCCATTCTCAGTTGGGGCACATGCCTGGGTTGCAGGCCAGGTTCCCAGTGGGGGGCATGTGAGAGGTAATCACACATTGATGTTTCTCTCCCTCTCTTTCTCCTTCCCTTCCCCCTCTCTGAAAATAAATAAATAAAATCTTTTAAAAATACAAGTATCAGGAGAAAATTTCTCAAGAGAGGAAAGCTAATAAATTATAAAACTCTTTAAAACTCTGTGCTGGGGTGAGGATCAGGATGGGATATGCTGATAGCATTAAGCTGTTACAACAAACTCATGTTTTGTTTCAGCCTCACTATTTTGAATTTGAACTGGTCATTGGGAACTCCCTTTCTACAGGTCGATATGGGGTGTTCACATCTGTCCTTAACACTGTCAGACATTTCAAAACAACTTTTGAAAACAAATAGGTGACACAGAATTCCTTGGAGACAGCAGGAGTGTCTAGTTGCACTCAGTTATTCAAAGATCAATGAAAAATTCTCAATAGCACAGGAACTAAAAAAGGGAAATGTGAAATCTAATGGTGTTTGGTTATTGGAGCAGGGGTTTGCAGTGATGAAAGAAAATACAGATAAAGTTATTTGGACTGTACTTTTATATATATCTTAACATAATTCAAGTTTAGAAAGGATCTCAATTGTGACTTGTTGGCTTAGTTTTGACCTAAAAAAATAGATTTGTTGGTTTTGTTTCTTCTTTTTATTCAAATGGGACACGCCCTCCTGATTTTGAGAAATCTGATTGTTATCTCTTAGAACCATGCCTGATGAAGTACTCATGAGGTCCTTGTTATAATTTTGATATTTAATTGTGTTGGATTCCTATCAAAGACCTCAAGGGAGACTTAACTTGAAGGATAAAGATGATTGTCAAGTGAGCTATAGAGTAAGGTCTGGTTCTTTGGTGGAAGTACAATGAAAATTGTTCAGGCAAAGGTAGATTCAATAAGGCAGACAAAAAGAAATAAAATGTACTTCTGGGAAATAAGCAAGGCAAAGCAAACACATAGGGGCTCATTAAAGAAGCAGCCAATGAGCAATTAATAACCAATATCTGATATTTAATTTAAGACCCAAAGGTCACTTAATATCAACTCTGTTGCAATACATATGTGCTGAATGAATCTGGCTGGCAATTGTTCTTGAGTTTACCTTGGCTGGTTTCATGGATGTGTTTCTCTAGAGTCACACACACACAAAAATGGAAGAGTAAAATTAAATTTACGGGGAGCATTTATTTGGATTAATTAGATAATAAAAACATTCTGAAATTGCTCATTTACTAAGCAAAATCACCAGAATGTTGAATTACTTTACTTTTATTATGATGATTGAAGGAGATAAATGCAGACCCAGCCACAAAAAGCAAAGCAGAGAGAAGAGAGGCAGCAGTCATTCTTTGGATAATTACTGGTATTTGTCATCCTTGCCTTGAAAAGGGGATCATCAGTTTTTCTAAAGATTGTTTTCTTTGCTTGAGAGCCTCTTTTTCAGAATGCTGTTTACCATCCACATAGTCCTAATTTATTCAGCAAAAAATGCACTACGGCTATACTTTTCATTAGACAATTTAATGAATTTAATTCTGGTTCAAAATTTTAATTAAAAAGTGTACATTTCATTCTTATAAGAATGAAACTTAAAAACTTTTGTTTCTTAAGTGTTAGATTAAATTACTAAAAGCAGAGTTGAAAAACAAGGTTAATCAGTGTGAAATTCAGTATCATGAGCCCTAGGTTAATTGTGTTAATAAATTATAATTAATTTTCATATCTCTTTAAGAAAACAGTCTCAAAAATCATGGCATCTATAACTTCATTTATATTAAAAAATGAGAACAGGAAGGAAGTTTGCCTCAAAGAGAAAAAAACACCAAAAATGCTTACATAATATTCTATCGCTAGAAAATGAATGAGAATTTTATTATTTCTTGGCTTCAAAAAAATCTATCCTTTGCCAGATATAAGAATGCTACTAACGTGGAAGAAGCAGGATCCATTTTTCTATATAAACACATTTTAATAATTTCCATGAAATCGACATTTTAGAATTATGGCTAAAGCCAAATGAAAACTTATGGGTTCCTAGCCCTAAATTCTGAGCCAGTTCCTTAAGAAAGACCTAAAATACACTTTAAAATAAACCCAATTAATATAATTACAGAGGGTTTAAATAGCACAAACACACTGGATCTGTTTTTGTAAAACACAGGTGTTCTGTTATTTATATTTTGCTATTTTTAAAAATCGGAAATGTGCTCATATATAAAGTAACTTCTTTGAAAAGAGTTGAATCTGTTGTTTCTGCAATATTAAATTTTTAAAAAGCTCCTAAAACCAATTAGCTTGGAAATCTTACATTCATGCCTCAGACTATTGCAGCAGTTGTAACAAGGAAAGCAACACTTTCAGGTATTCAATGTAACAGACACAAGGCACAGGCAGCAACTTGTATCCATTGACAGTAGACATGCTAATTTCTTTGCCTCCTCTCTCCACCCTGCTTTACTAACTACCTTCTCCTCAAGACACGAGGCACCTTTGGGGACATGGAAGGTGCTTTCCGGAGAATGAAGAGAGGCGGGAAAAACGAGGGCAGAGCACGCGGTGCCCAAACCCTTGGCCTCTGGGTGAGTGTGGGCAGCACTTGCTGGTAGGGGGTAGAGTGGTGCAGGTTAGGAGTGCCGTCGGGGTGGATCTCAGCGGTGGTGGGGGGCGCCCCCACTCCTGGAACTGGAGATCTGCTGCACTAGGCTCTAGGCCCGCAGCCTGGTTGGGTAGGGGCAAGGATGGGCGGGGAGTGGGGCGGAGCACTGAGCGGGGCGGCGGGAAAGGGGCGGAGAGGACAGCTTAAGATCAGACGGCTGAGGGACAGTGGTAGAACCTGCGGAGTAGGTGGGGAGCTCACCCGCAAGGAGGAAGGGGACCGCGGCTGCCCGAGAGTGAGGAGAAGCGTGGGGTCCAGGTGTCAGACCACCAGCACCTTCTGTAGCTAAAACGGCAAAGCCGGCGGAAGCACCCGCTGCGACGGCGACACTGCGCGCAGGTGGGCACCCGGGAGCCTGTCGTTCTCACTCCTCCCAAGCTGCAGGGAGCGGGATGCCTTCCCATCTTGGCTACCGAGCTTGGGAACGAGGGCTGGGCAGGTCTGGGAGCAGGAGGAAGGTGCTCGACCCTGTGGTGTGCCCGCTTGTGCCTCCTTCCGCGGTGTGCTTGGTAGGTAAGAGGTGCGGCAAAGCTGCCTCCCTTGGGATGCTCTTTCTTGGGTTTCATTGTCCCGCCCTACCCCTTCTGTTGTGCTGAGCACCGGAGCAATTTTGGAGTACTGCGACCCTTTTCCCTGCCTGCAATCTAGGTAGTGTACGCAATTTGCCCCCTCTCTTCACAATCCACACCCAAAAAACATCAAGACACCTCCTGCTCTGCGCCCCCTGCTTTGTAGGAACCTTTGGAGAAGAGATAGTAGTAGCAGGACCAGCCGGAAGGCAGGAATTACTGGAGTATTGTCTCCCCAGGCTGGTGCCTGAATCCGTGCGCTCCCTTGCGCCTTCAGGGCCAGAGTGGGAGGTTGAAGGTTGGGGGTGGGGGAGTGGAATAGGTTTGCTGAACTTACCTCCGAAGGCTGACTGTGCACATGCACTTGGCACCATGTGCATGTTTGGATGAGGGTTTAATGGAGACACGTGGGGAGAGGATTGTCGCTGTTGTCCCCACCCCGCCCCAAAGCCGCTTGGGATGGCTCTGCGCGTGTACGGGGTTGGGAAAAAAGAAAGTGTGTTTGTGCATATCCGTCCTAGGGAGAAGGAGGAGGGAGGCTCAAGGAGACTTGATTTTCTTGGATTTGCTGCAATTCCTTAAACCAAACTGGTCTCTCAGGCGTTAAAGTAAATTACTGGTAAGTAGGGACAGATGTCTGGTAAAAAGGCCCCCGGGATTTTGGGGTAGCGGGCATAATCTCTGTGTAACTTCTGGCGTTACCTCACCGTAGGGGTGGGGGTGGGATGAAGGTGAGGTGGTGTGTGTGGTGGTGCATGTGTCTGATTTAAGGTGCTGAAGCTGGGGCACTTGTCTTGGGCAGGCTGTTGGACTCAGAGCAGGTAAAAAGCTGTGTAACGCAGTCTGTTCTCAATTAACTGTAGGATCTTAGTGTCTGTCTCCCGTGTTTCTCTCTCTCTCTCTCTCTCTCACTCACACACACACACACACACACACACACACACACAGTGGTGTGGTGTCCCTTTCTCTTTTTATCTCTCGCTTTTTCTTTCTTTCCCTCCCCCTATCTTTTTCTTCCTTTCCCCTCTCGTACTCACCCACAAGCTCACATCACACGCACACCATGGTTGGGTCTATTATTCTAAATTAACTTCGGCTCTCTCTCCCCCACTCAGTCTCTTGTTTCTCTCAATCTCTTTCATCTCTCTCGATCTTTCTTGTCTGTCTTTCAATATCTCTGTCTCTCATCTCTCAATTTCTCAATCTCATGTTCCTCTTTCTCAGTCTCTAATTAATCTCAATCTTTCTCTTCTCTTTCAATTTCTCTTTCATACATGTACCTCTTATCTCATGGCTGCTTTGACTCACTGAGAGTTAGTTGCTCATGGATCTTTATGCATTGCTTATTATGTTCATAGATTTTTATTGATTTTTTTTAAGAAAAGACCCACTTGTATTAAAATCTGTGGGGTGTCGGAAAGACCTTTCAGCACTCATTCATATTCAAACTAGGAATAGGGAACTGTGAAAATACCCCACCTAACTGCTGTTTACATTGGGCAAAGCTCTAGTTCATGTCAGAATATTATTTTAAATAGACATTTTACAACCATGTGATACTGTAACCTTTTCCTAGATCTCTCCCTCTCTATTTTTTAAAAACATTTTGCCTGGCTGGCGCAGCTCAGTGGACTGAGTGCAGGCTGCGAACCAAAGTGTCGCAGGTTTGATTCCCAGTCAGGGTACATGCCTGGGTTGCAGGCTATGGCCCCCAGCAACCGCACATTGATGTTTCTCTCTCTTTCTTTCTCCCTTCCCTCTCTAAAAATAAATAAAATTAAAATCTTAAACAAAAGAATGGGAATTCAAATTCATTTAAAAAACATTTTATGTATTTATTTTTTTAGAGAGAAGGAAAGGGTGAAAAAGAGGGAAACATCAGTATGTGGTTGCCTCTTGCACACCCCCTGCAACCCAGGCATGTGCCCTGACTGGGAATTGAACTGGTAACCCTTTGGTTCCCAGGCAGCACTCAATCCATTGATCCACAAATAGAGAGGGAGAGGCCCCTCTCTATTTGTGGCAATTTACAGAATTCTTGATTACTCAATCAACGAAGTGGTTAGCTTACCTTCTAATTTTAACGGACAGGTCTTGAAATCTTTGTAGGCTGGCATGCAGGCGGTTGAGTTCTGTGAACTCCATCTCTTACTTTAATGAACTGATTAGAGTGGTATTGATCTGAGACTTATGAATGCTTTGATTTCTAAATAATTTATCAAACCTTTGGGGGAGAAGGACTCCTTACAAATTTTCCACACAGGAGAAAGGACACTTTTATTTCTTGGAGCAAATATTTTCCCATTTTCCCCCCAATTGTCCCTGTTAGATGTCTAGAAAAGATGCATGGTTGTAAGACATGGTTTATTTCCATTTTATGTCTACAGGTGGCAGTATAGAAGCCAAAATGGAATCTTCTAGAAGTGGTTTCTGAAAAATAAGTACATATACACAAGTAAGCAAGCACAAGAATCTGAAAAACCACAGGTATGTAAAACAAGCCACCTATCCAGCTTTATAATTATTGCATTCCAATATCTTGAAACTTATAATATATACTTTTATGAAGTGAAATACATTGAGGTGCTCTCAAAGGAGAAAACAAGTGCATTCTATTTTAGAGAATGCATTTAAATAAAAAATACTGTGTATTATTGTTGCATTATGTTTTACTGTTTTAAAAGCAAAGGATAATTTTTCTATTGTGACCAAATGGCTTTGTCCTTAACCAGTAATTGCTTGATACTTGTTTTCAAAAACACTTTTGCTGAATAAAACTTCCAATTGTTCTGAGTAATTTCATTTGTGAAAACTGTTAACTAACAAAGTCACCCTGGTGAGATAATGTGACAGTATATACTTTTTACAAAAATTGCATCTCACCGTTGACTTAAAATCTCACTTATCAGATTACTGAAATACCTATAAATTAGGTATTATTTTAAACCAGCCTTTGTGTTTTTAACTATCTTGTCACTTTTCTTCTCCTACCTTGTTGCTTTTCTAAGCCCAACATATAAGAAATACCTTCATAATTTACCCACTTGATTGAACTAATGATAGCTTTTAATATGGGGATCAAAGACAATCATGGTCAAATAATTTTTTCATTACAACACAATTTAAAAGAATTTGCCTTTATCATTAAAATGAAATATTTTGCATACTAAGGCCCTTTCTCTTTTTTATTAAAATATGGTTGACATACTATATTATACAAGTTTCAGGTGTACAACATAGTGATTAATGATTATATTCTTTAGATGTGATCACCAGAATAAATTTTGTCACCATACAAAGTTATTATGATAATATTAAGGGCCCTTTTTGATAACTGGGTAGCACACTGTTGGATGGTAGAAGAAGCCAGGAAGGGAAATGTTCACTTTTGTGGATTGTTTTCCTTAGAATGCTGGGCCATGGTGCTCTCAAAGGGAAGTTAAAGTTATTACATTGGCTGTAAAAGAGTCAAGCATCGAACTGGCTGTTAAAGACAATGAAAATTTCTCTTTCCTAGGGGCGGGGAGGGCGGTGTATGTTCATTGCAGTGCCAGAATGTGGTGATATCTTGTGATTTTTGACATTCTACCTTTATAGCTGAGGAGGGATTTGTTTAGCCCATGCCAATGAAGGTATAAAACAAGATCACATACCATTCTTGAAGCTTGAAAGTATCTAACTGGACACTTAACCAGTTTAAAGCAAATTGGGAACTCTGGAAGTATAGACTGAGCTAAAGACTTGAAAGGTTCTTGCTGTAAAAAGCTTGTGGATATGAAGTGGCTTCAGGAAATCTCATGAACATTTAGGAACATACAAGTTTGCACTGCATAGGACTTAGATACATTATTTGACTCAGGAAACTGGGAAGTAGTTAATCATCCCCTAATGTATATAAGAGGAATAAGGTCTGATCTTCTAAGTTAGAAAGGAAAAGAGTACAGTTGAAATTGTATTCATTTTTTGAATTATAGCATCCTCATTGTAGAGACATTAAGTGCTTTAGAGATATTTTATTTTCTAGGTATAACATGCATACAAAAAGTGTAAAATGCACTAATCAAAATGTATTTTACATGTGTGTACACCCATGTGATTGCCACCCAGGTTAAGATATAAAACACTTTCAGCACCCGTGAGGATTTCCTCCTTTTGCCTTTCTGGTCAGTTTTCATCCCACTTCCAACCTGAAGGTAACCACATTATGATTTCTAAAAACTCCATCTGCTAGTTTTGTCTGCTCTTAAGCATCATATAAGTAGTAAATAGAAGGGAATCATGTATATGTCTTCTTGCACATAACATTGCACATGAGATTCATCCATGTTGTAGTGTATATTTGTAGTTTGTGCTAGTCTGTTGCTGAATAGTAATTCCACTGTATGGATATACCAAAATTTGTTTATCCATTCTCCTGTTCAATCTTTGAATTGTTTCAAGTGTGGCTAATATGAATAAAGCAATATGAACATTCTTGCTGAAGTTTTGGTGCACGTGTCCACTCATTTCTCTTGAACATATATCTAGGAGTAAAATTGTAGGGTCATAGAGTAGGCTTATATCATATATCTAGGAGTAAAATTGTAGGGTCATAGAGTAGGCTTATATTTAGCTTTAGTAGATGTTGCCAGTTTTTCAAAGTGGTTGTACCAGCTTAAATTTCACAAATAGTGAGCAAGGATTCCAACTTTCTACATGGTTCTGTCAGTCTTTTAAATTAATTTTGGGGATTGCATACTGGATCTACTTGTGGATTTTTAAAATTTTTTAAAAATTTTAATTGCGGCAATATATACAACATATGGAATTTATCATCCTAACTGTTTTTTAAAATCTACAGTTGCTGGTATTAAATATATTCACATTGGTGTATAACCATCACCACCATCCATCCCTTTACCTCTTGGAAAACTGAAACTGTACCCATTAAACAATTAATCTCCATTCTTTCCTTACCCAGGCCCTGGGAATCACCATTCTACTTTGTCTCTATGAATTTGACTACTTTAAGTGCCTCATACGAACAAGTAGAACCACAGACTATTTGTTCTTTTATAACCAGCTTTTTTCACTTAGCATAATGTCCTTAATATTCACCCATGTTGTAGCATGTGTTAGAATTTCCTTTTTAATATTCCATTGTATGTGTGTACCACATTTTGTATAAACATTTGTCTGTTGGTGAACACTTGGATTGCTGTCAGCTTTTTGCTGTTGTGAATAATTGCTGCCATGAATATGGGTGTGCAAATATTTCTTCAGGACTCTGCTGTCAATTTTTTTTGCCAATACCCAGAAGTGGAATTGCTGGGTCATATGGTAATTCTATTTTAACTTTTTGTAGAACCACCATACTATTTTCAAAAGCTACTGCAACATTTTATATTCTCAACAATGTACAAGGGTTCCAGTTTCCCCACATCCTTGTCAACACTTGTTATTTTCTGTTTTTATGGTAGCCATCCTAATGGGTGTGAGGTGGTCCCTATGGTTTTGATTTGTTTCCTTGTAAGTAATATTGTTAAATGCCATTTCATAAATTTATTGGCATTTGGATATCTTGTCAAATTCTTGTTAAAATCTAGCCCATTTTCAAATTGGATTATTTAAAAAAAAACTAATTTTTATTTTCTAAATATGAATATATTTTTTATTTTCTAAATATGAATATATGGTTAAATATATATATTACAGATATTTCCCCAGTTTGGCTTGCTTTTTCATGGTCTTCATGGTATCTTTTGATAATTTGTAATGAAATCAATTTTCCTTTTATGGATACTGCTTTTTGTGATCTATTTATAAAATCTTTGCCTACTTTGGGGTTATTTTTAAAAACTTTTTAGTTACTGAAAATATATAAAGGCAATGTTTGGAAGACGCAGTAAATTAACTGTAAGTGTATTTCAAATTAGAGCCCTAAGTATGAATGTTGGGCACATACTTTGCTGTAAAAGGTGCCAGAGGAGTTTGAAAAAAACATGTTTTTCAATAAGATACATGGACACAGATGCTCTTACTCAAGTGGCCCCTCTTGCTGTTTCCTGCCAACACTGTCTTCAGGGCTTCTTTAGAGTGGGACCTAGGGAAGAGCCTGGTAATGACTTGGCTAGAAGAAAGAAGGTAGAAAAAATGGATGGGTATCTGCTTTTTTTGTAATACAAAATCCATACTTGCTGAATGACCCTAACCTTTCCCTCTTCCATCTCTAAGGAGGGGTTGCTGCCATTTGGTGCTATTTCTTTCCTTTGCCTCTGAAATATCAATATCCCTTGGGAGTATGCCATTTATTAGCTTTTTCTCTTTTCCATGTACATTTTTTCCCTGAATGCCCTGTGTTCACATTCACTTTCATGTCTTGAACTATCTCTCCTGCCTTGTCCTAAAGACTCCTCATGTCTTTATCTCCTGGTCCTACCACCTGTTTATGAACATAACATTCAGATCTGTATCTTTTTCTGCCTCCTGAACATCTTCCACTGGATATTCCAATGGTGCTTTTATGAAAAACACTCATTTCTCTCCAGTCTGCTCTTCTTTCCTGCCTTATATAGTATATTTGCCATTAATTGAGGATCCCAAAGTTGAAATCTTGGCTCGGCCCCAATCTTCCCACACAGTTTAATCATGCTCATAGCCCCTATTTAGTTGGTTATCAAGGCTGCTAGGTCTTTCTCCTATTTCTGAAACATCTTTCAAAGGCATCTTCTCTTTATATTTGCTATGTTGTGGCTGGGGTTTCCTTTAGAATTGTAGTCAAAATGTCTTGAATGATTCCCCTCATTCATTTTTTAAAGGTTTTCTTTATTTATTTTTAGACAGAGGAGAAAGGAGGGAGAAAGGGAGGGAGATAAACATCAATGTGTGGTTGCCTCTCATGCACCCCCAAACTGAGGACCTGGCCCATAACCCAGGCATGTGCCTTGACTGGGAATTGAACCAGTGACCTTTTGGTTTGCAGGCCAGCACTCAATCCACTGAGCCACACCAGCCAGGGCTCCCCTCATTCTTAAACTCCCTCTAATTCTCCACATTTATTATCAGTTTTTTTCCCTAAAACATAGATGTAATCATGTCATTTCCTGTTTAAAAATGATTTGTAGCTCTCCACAGCCTATAAGAAGCATTCAAATTCCTTAGAATGATTTGTACTGTGATACGCTTTATTATATGCCTTCGACTTGCTTTTCCTGTTCTATCATCTGCCATTTTCCCCATTCTCCATCTGTCCTAAACTATTTTCCACTTTTAGAACATTGTTTTCTTTCCTGCACCTATGCTTTCCTGCATCTGTGCTTTCTTGTATCTGTTATTTTGCATATATTGTCCATTCTTATTCCCTAGTGACTTAATAGTTTTCTTTAAAAATTAACTCATTTGAGTGAGCCTCTCTATCCTTCAAACCTCTTTATTCATACTTCTTTTAGTGTAGTTTGATGAAGTGACTCCATAATTGCAGGTGCTATCATGTATTAATATTTGTACTCCTGGTAACTACTGAGAACTACTTCCAATATAGAAGATGTTTAATATATGTTCACTGAATGGGTAATTCATGAAGAATCTATTCCTTACTATATCAGTTAGCTTTTGCTGCTTAACAAGCCACCACAATATTAGTTTGGTTAGTGGTTTAGAACAACAAGCAATTTTGTTAGCTCTTGATTCTGTGGGTTGGCAATTTAGGCAGGACTCAGCTGCACAGTTCTTTGGATCTGAGCTGGTTTTCTCCTGGGTGGGCTGAGGGCTGGCTCTTCTAAAATGGACACATCTCCTCTCCACATGGTTTCTAACCTTTAACCAGGCTTGTTCACACCATGACTGGCAGGGTTTTAACATGGAGTGGAGACATGCAAGATCTTGAGGCTTAGGCTTGAAACTGGCACAAAGTTACTTCCTCTAAATTTTGTTCGTTAAAGCTAATCACAAAACCACCCCTGATTTAAGAGGTGGGGAAATAGATTCATCTCTTGAAAAGAGGAGCTGTAGATGTTGCAAGAAACATAGACAGGGAGGAGAATAATTATAGCAATTTTTCTAAGTAGTCTGTTGTACTGCAAGAATATGATAATAGACCAAACTTGGTTCAAAGGGTTGATTCTACTGAGGTCACTAGCAGGAAGGACAGTTTTGACCTTGCCTAATTACATCTAAGATGAGCTCAACTAAGATGGCTCCATGGTTCCTAGCATCCTTCTTTGTTCTTTCTTTCAAATCCTCTGTCATTACCTTTTAACCAAACCATACTTAAGATATCCCAGGTTTTTGTTTGTTTGTTT
Organism: Phyllostomus discolor; assembly: GCF_004126475.2. Taxonomy (NCBI): domain Eukaryota; kingdom Metazoa; phylum Chordata; class Mammalia; order Chiroptera; family Phyllostomidae; genus Phyllostomus; species Phyllostomus discolor. The sequence continues at coordinate 29,970,329 of NC_050198.1, read as the reverse complement.
GGTTTTTGTTTTTTGGCCTTAATGAAGTACCATTGGTTGCTCTTCGGCATTGAAGAAGAAGAAACATTGCTTTCTTCTTCATTAGGGAAGCAGCTGTGAATAGTCTTTGGTATTGGAGACCTTCTCATTAAGGAGCATCCTTTAGTATTTTCCATTGATTGCCTCTAGTCTCTAATTTAAAAGACCTTCATGGTGAAGGCTTCAAGAAATAAAAAGAGATCTGATTGATTGGAGCTGATATCTGTGTTCTCCCTTATGTGTGAAAATTGAAGATATCCTCCTAATGAGAAACAGTAGTTTACATGCTCTTAATGTTTGTTTGTGTGCTTTTCAAGCTGTTACAAACTATTCAGAGTGGAAAAATGAATTTAAATGTTTCTGATTTACTTTCTATTAGAGGAGGAAGTATAGTTAAAATATACATGTAAGAGTTTAGTTGAAATATACATTGAAATTGAAGTATATACTCATAAATACACTTAGTAAAACATACATGGAGTAACTCTAATTTTCCAGAGATAGTGGAGTATCCATGGATAGGTTTTTTCCCCCAGAACTTGATTTTAGTGTATATCTGTATATTTCAGTAGAGCTGTCAGAAATAAAGAAAACAGATAGAAATTTTAACTCATTAGAGCCTGTTTCTACTAATCTTAGAAATACAGATAAACTGAAGTAAGCAAAAGAATAGTAGGCACTTAAAGGGCCCAAGACTCCTTATGATGGCTTAAAGATGTCTTGTATATTTTCTATATTTTTTTAAAAAAATATTTATTTTAGACAGAGGTGACTGGAGGGAGAAAGAGGGAGAGAAACATCAATATGTGGTTGCCTCTCATACTCCCCTTACTGGGGACCTAACTTGGCCTGCAACCCAAGCATGTGCCCTGACTGGGAATTGAACTGGTGACCCTTTGGTTTGCAGGCCGCCACTCCATCCACTGAACCACACCAGTTAGGGCTTTTTCTTCAATGTTTTTTATTGTGGTAAAATACACATAACATAATTTTTTTCTTAACTATTTTACATGTACAGTCCAGTAGTATTAAAAATATTCACATGGTTGTGTACCTATCACCATCATCCCTCTCCAGAATACTTTTCATTTCACAGAACTGAACTATGTCCCCATTAAACAAGCACTCCTCATAACCCCTCCTCTGAACCCTTGCCAAACACCATTATACTTTCTGTTTCTATGATTTTTCCATGTATTCCTTATGCAGTATTGTGTAAGCACAGTGACTGGTGCTTGGTGGTAACCCAGAAAATTTACATCTCTTGCTGTCATTCCCCTGCCTCTTTTCCTTTGCTCTGCCCCCTCCCCATTTGTTGCAGTTTAGTTTTTGGTCTCAGGGAGAGCTTGCTGCCCAGCTTTTGGGCATTGTTTTTCTTCCTTCTTTGGTCACTGTGATCAGTTCTTCTAATATAGGCTACTTATTTCTTCCGTTTCTAATTTTCTAAAGGATACCCTTCTGTTGTGTAATTAAGCAACAACCTGTAGTTACCTACCTGCTCTCCCTGTGTCTGTTCACCAGCCTGGTGGGGAGCTGTTCCCTTATACTCTTAAATGTACCATGCTGAGCACCATAAAGTACCATTGTGTGCTAGGTAGAATTATGGTCCCAGAAAAATGTTTATGTCCTAATCCTTGGAACCTGTGAACATGTTAAATGGCAAAGGGGAATTAAGGTTGCAGATGGAATTAGGGCTGCAACTCGGCCGACTTTAAAATAGAAATTATCCTGGATTATCTGTGTGGGCCCAATGTAACCACAGGGGTCCTTAAAAGTGGTATGTGTTGTAAGATATCCTTACAGCTAAGTTTGTGGACTGCTCAGAGTCTTAACTTACCTTGAATATGATCTTCAGTTAATGATTTATTGATGAATTACTCCTATAACAGATGACTGTATCAGTTTTTGTGATATAAGCTGTAGTGAAAGAAAGGTGCTGTGAAAGAAAGGTGCTTTTATTGAATGCTTATGAGTCAGGTGCTTTACATATATTACCATTTTTAATGTGCTAAACAGCCCAAGAAGAAGATATTATTTAATTAAATCCTTTTATGGATGAAAGAATAAGCACAATGTTTAATTTATACAAGATTACCCTGGTGACCCTGAGGGTTTTCTTACACATAAAAAGAAAAATTCTGAACTGTGACATTGTAACATTTGCAGGGCATGTTTATGGTTGTACTGTCCAATGTAATATTTTAAAGTCTTGCCTTGAAATTTGAAAGTTGAAGATTAATTTGTAATTTGTATTTTGTTGAAGCAATATGACATTGTGACAAACATGTAGAAAATAGAAGACAACGGCCAAACATAAGCCCAGCAAAATCTTGATTATATTTTTGCATACTTTTCAGTCTCTTTTTTGTATATGTATGTTGTAATTTCCCACAGCTGTAATCATAGTCATACTTTAAACATTTTACATGATATGAAAACACAATGTGTTCTTTCTAATTATTATCTTTAGTACATAATAGGTTGTTTCCAATTTTTTATTATTAAAAGTAATGCTGAAAGAACAGTTCCTATCTGGGACATGCTGTTCTCTTGGCAGAGAGGAGCACAGTCCAAACCACGCAATGCAGTTAAAACCTCTGCTTGGAGGTGGTTGGCGTCATGTCTGCTTAGATTTTCATTAAAGTGTGTCATAGGGCCAAACCAAAAGTCAACTAAATGGAAACATATACTTCTCCCCCAATGATGATCGACAGGATGAGTAATTCTATCATGAAGAGGGAGAAATAGTTGGGAATAATGATTCCATCTACCACCTAGAGGAGAAAAGATGACTAGAGGTAGAACATAAAAATAGAAATAAATAAAAGTAGCAGATCTAGATAGGTAGGTGGGCTTTAATTCATATTCTGACCTTGAGCACAGGCTCTCTATTCAGGTGCCTCCTCTTTGATACTAAAAGGGGAAAAATGATGTATCAAAAGCATGCTGCACTTTGCTTGACTTGTTAAAGGCTTCCAGCTAATGTTGGGTCCTGTTAAAAATATGATTTTGTCATGGTACTGAATAGGCTATTTTACTGTCCCTGTTTGGACAGAAGTTGACCTCTTTGGTTTTAACTGAAATATATACAACACTGTAGATTTCCTAGTCATTAAAGAAAAGACAGGCTTACTTTCTAGGTTATTGTCCTTAAATTGCATAAAAAGTGCATAATCACCAGTAAGCCACTTTAAAATTCCTGATCCCAAGTCCCAAGGGGTACAGTAAGGGTGGGAATCAACATTTACCAGGTAATTATATATTCTTTGGTACTTAAAGGGTGATCCAAGGGCCATCAGGCATTCTGTCATCTGGGAGCTTGATAGAAATACAGCATCTTGGGCTGTCCCTCAGACATATATCCCCAGGACATTTGTATATACATTGAAACTTGAGTAGCACTCATAGATGCTTCTTAGAAACACTTTCAAAAAATAAAAATTTCTTTAAAAATTATTTGCCTTTTGCCCTGGCTTGTGTGACCCAATTGGTTGGGCGTCATTCTGCAAAGTGAAAGGTTACTGGTTCTTCCCAGTTAGGGCTCATGCCTACCTTGTAGGTCTGATCCCCAGGAGAGTACAAGAAGCAACAGATCTATGCTTCTCTCTCACATTGATGTTTCTCTCCCTGTCTTTCTCCTTCCCTCCCCACCCTCACTAAAATTTTTTAAAATTCTTTGCTTTTCAATTCAACGATAATGAAAACATCAATAATATTTATGTAAAGATAAAAAATATTTTAGTGTACACAGTATTTAAAATAGACATAATTAGAACAGTAATAATTTATAATTTTTTCTTTTCCAACTTTCAAGAAAAATGAAGTAATTTTACCTAGGAAGTTTAATTTTTATTTTAAGCTGTTGGTCCCTGACAGTTTCAGAAGTCTTAAAATTACAGGTCAAATTCAAAGTATTATAAGTAATCTAATATGTAACAATTAAAGTCTTTGGAACAAAATGGTAATTTTTGAACTAAAGAATTTTTTGTGCTACTTGTCCTTGTTCTTTGATAGTAATCTCGTTCTTGAGTTTCCTTATTGCAGATTGTATATCAGAGGACTCACTGGAGGGAGGTCCTGGACCCTGAATAAATGGTGTTTAAAAATTCTGTTTTTCACAAATTCTCAGGTGCTCAACCAATGTAAAATATTTGTCTGGTGGGAGCCAAATCTGTGCCTGTATTTGTAAATAAACTTTTATTAGGCCCTGGCTGGCATAGCTCAGTAGATTGAGCACAGTCTGGGAACCAAAGTGTCCCAGGTTCAATTCCCAGCCAGGGTACATTCCTGGGTTGCAGGCCATAACCCCCAGCAACCGCACATTGATGTTTCTCTCCCTCCCTCCCTCTCTCTCTCTCTTTCCTTCCCTTCCCTCTCTAAAAAATAAATAAATAAATAAAATCTTAAAAAATATTAAAAAAAAACTTTTATTAGAACACAGCCATGCCCATTCATTTACTTATTGTCTATGGCTAACTTCATGATACAATGGCCTCAAGGCTTAAGCTATTTATTTGCCCTTTATGGAAAAAGTTTGTTAGCCCCTAGTAACAATAATGAAGGATAGTTTTTTATATATGTGAATTTTAGAGAAAGGTGTCTAAAGAATTTTGATCTTTTTCTTTTTAAATTTTATTCTTGTTTATTCTATTGTAGTTGTCCCAATTTTTCCCTCTTTGCCTTCCTCTGTCCCACCACTTCCCTCACTCCCACAGTCCACACCACCTACCCTGATACCATGTCCATGGGTCATTCATACATATTCCAAAGAATTACTCCCTTCCCCTTCTTTCATACCCGATCCCCTTTCCTCTGGCAGCTGTCATTCTGTTCCCCGTTTGCATGTGTCTGGTTCTGTTTTGCTCATTAGTTTATTTTGTTCACTAGGTTCCTTTTATATGTGAGATATCTCTCACTGCCTGGCTTATTCCACTTAGAAAAATAGTTTCCAGTTCCATCTATGCTGTCTCAAAGGGTAGGTATTCCTTATTTCTTTCTGTTGCATAGTATTCCATTTTGTAGATGAATCACATTTTTTAAGATTTTATTTATTTATTTTTAGAGAGGGAAGGGAGAGAGAGAGAGAGAGAGAGAGAGAGAGAGAGAGGGAAACATCAATGTGCAGTTGCTGGGGGCTGTGGCCTGCAACCCAGGCATGTGCCCTGACTGGGAATCGAACCTGCGACACTGGTTTGCAGCCTGCACTCAGTTCACTGAGCTACGCCAGCCAGGGGAATCACATTTTTTCAATCCACTCATCTACTGATGGGCACTTAGGCTGTTTCCAACACTCAGCTATTGTAGACAGTGCTGCTATGAACATCGGGGTGTGTTCAATTCTTTTGAATTAGTGTTTCGGGATTCCTAGCAGTGGAATCGCTGAGTCATAAGGCAGCTCCATTTTTAATTTTTTGAGGAAATTCTGTATTGTTTTCCACAGTGGCTGCTGGCTGCTGCAACAGTCTGCATTCTCACCAACAGTGTACTGGAGTTCCCTTTTCTCCACATCTTCACCGGCACTTGTTTGTTGATTTATTAAGGATAGCTGTTTTGACAGGTGTGAGGTGATATTTCATTGTGGTTTTAATTTGTATCTCTCTAGTGGCGAGTGATGTTGACCATCCTTTCCTATGTCTGTGGGCCATCAGTATGTTCTTAGAGTACTTTCTCTTCAGGTCCTTGCCCATTTTTTAATTGGATTGCTTGTCTTCCTGGAGTGAAGTCATGTGAGTTCTTTATATATTTTGGAGATTAAACCATTATCTGATATATCATTGGCAAATATGTTCTCTCATACAGTCCGTTCCCATTTCATTTTGATGACGGTTTCTTTAACAATGCAGAAGCTTTTTAATTTGATGTGGTCCCATTTGTTTATTTTTTCCTTTATTTCCCTTGCCCTAGGAGATATATCGTCAAAAATATTGTTACATGAGATACCTGAAATTTTACTGCCAATGTCTTCCTCTAGGACTTTTATGGTGTCACAATTTATATTTAAGTCTTTTATCCATCTTGAGTTTATTCTGGTGTATGGCGTAAGTTAATGGCCTAGTTTCATTTTTTTTTTGCATGTACCAGTCCAGTTCCCCCAACACCATTTATTCTAGAGGCTATTTTTACTCCATTGTATGTTTGTGCCCCCCTCTGTTGAATATTAATTGACCATACAGACATGGGTTTATTTCTGAACCCTGTATTCTGGTCCATTGATCTGTGTGTTCATTTTATGCCAGTATAATGCTGTTTTGATTACATTGGGCTTGCAGTATAGTTTGATTTCTGGTATTGTGATCCCTCCTACTTTGTTTTTCTTTCTCAAGATTGTTATGGCTATTTGAGGTCTTTTTTTGTTCCATATAAATTTTTGAAGTATTTGTTCTAGATTTGTGAAATATGCCTTTTGTATTTTAATAGGCATTGCATTGAATCTATAGATTGCTTTGGGTAGTATGGACATTTTAATGATGTTAATTCTTCCAATCCATGAACACGGTATATGTTTCCATTTGTTTGTATCTTTTTCCTAGGTTCTCTTTCTGATAGTTCATTGTTGATGTACAAAAGTGGCATTGACTTCTGAATATTGACTTTGTGTCCCACTACTTTGCCCAATTCACTTATTAGGTCAAGTAGTTTTTTTGTTGATGCCAATAGGGCTTTCCATGTAGAATATCCTGTCATCTGTAAATAATGACAGTTTTACTTCCTCTTTCCCAATTTGGATGCCTTTTACTTTGATTTTTTTCTTTAAACAGAAAAAAAGCAGTTAATCTAACATTTGCTAAGTTTTTATTTATTCTTTACTTTCAAAGTATATGTTTGTACTAGGGCCCTGACAACAGGTTAAGTTAACTTTGCCAGTTTTTGGAACTATTTTTAGTCTTTCAACCAGTCCTTTTCAAAGTCCTGAAGGTAATTCTGTCACCAGATGCTGACTTTACTACACAAATGCAGTGGTTTATAAACGAACTGTGTATGTTTTTCTATATTTCGTGGATATATGCAACTTTCTTCTGCATCTCAAAGAATATTTTCCCTTGGAATCTCCCAACCTTAGTCTCTTCCTTCCCTGGGGTGCTTCTTTGTGGTGGGCTGTGAGACCTTTACTGACAAACTTTTAAACACCTTAGTCATTTAGGAAAGGGTGACTCATTCCAAACCCACTTAGAGTTAAGAAACCCACCATATGCTTATACGAGGTGAATCATTAGACTGGGACAGCATGCGTGGTGGATACAATATGGAAAAAAATCCCATTTTTTTATTCTCAACCTCTTTTCCTTTTACTGTAAATTGGGTTAGAGTAAACATTAAAAAATAATACATTACTCATTAAAGCTTTTTAAAAATTTAATCTTGCTCTGGCTGATGTGACTCAGTGGATTGAGCACCAGCCTTCAAACTGAAAGGTTGCTGGTTTGATCCTCAGTCAGGGCACATGCCTTGATTGCAGGCCAGGTCCCCAGTAGGGGGTTTGGGAGAGGCAACCACATTCTCTCCTTCTCTTTGTGCCTCTCTCTGTTCCCTCTCTCTAAAAACAAACAAACAAACAAATAAAATCTTTGAAAGTTTTAATCTTAATTTGTATTTTAGTTAATTCAATATTTTCATACTTTGTTTTTATGTGGTTGTGTGTATATAAAATAATATACATATATATTTATGTATATATCTACATCTTGTTTGTGTATACATGAATGTATGTAACTAATTCTTATTTTTGGTAAGCCTTGATACTGAAAGAGATTAAGAGTAGAGGTTGTGCCCTGGCTGGCGTAGCTCAGTGGATTGAGCGCGGGCTGGGAACCAAAGCGTCCCAGGTTCGATTCCCAGCCAGGGTACATTCCTGGGTTGCAGGTCATAACCCCCAGCAACCACACACTGATGTTTCTCTCTCTCTGTCTATCTCCCTCCCTCCCTTCCCTCTCTAAAAATAAATAAATAAAATATTTAAAAAAATAGTTAAAAAAAAAGAATATTGTTATTAAAAAAAAAAAAGAGTAGAGGTTGTGATTGTACCCTTACAAGCTCTTTCTGTATCTGGACCTATCACTTAGAAGTGATAAATTTTCCTCAGGTAGATGTTAATCTGTCACTCACTTATTAGCCAACAAGCAGGAGAATCTTTATGTAAAGAATCACATTTATTGTTTTACTTTCAACTTAAATTATTTGTAGATAAAATATGATAGAGCACAGGAGTTCATCAATATTCCATTGATTTAATTAGCTACCATAGTAACTACTAAGTTCTTGCCTAAAGACTAGAACATTCTTAAAATCCAGATAGAAATTATAACATTTGTTAGCAACTATTGTCAGGAGAGAAAAAAACACATGTACTAAATAATCAATTGTTTAGCTCTACATGCTAGGACTTAATGTTTTAAGTTCCAAATATAGTAATAATGAGCAAATTTAGGAACCAGTTTATTCTGCCAATTGCTTTCACTAATCTACCTGGTTGAAGATGAAAAGGAGATGTGCCACTCATAAGAACTGACAGATCAGGGCTAGATCAACAAAAATAGCAGTTTAGAGACATTTGAGACTTGTATTTAGACAAGCATTCCCATAGTTGAAGATCTATTCATTCCGAAATTGTTGCCAAGGATCCAAATGCTATGAACAGCTTGTAACCAAGACTTTTATTTATGGTTGCTATTTGCAAAAGCCCTTGAATAAGCAAGGTGGAAATAATACTAGGATGGGTAAATATTACTATAGTAACAACTCATTTTCTATTAGAAAAATTTGGAAAATAAAAGCAAGAATCCCTGCAACTCATTGAAATATATGTTGTACAAAATGGAGACTACAGAGAAGCAAAGGTCATGCTTCTGACACTGCTTTTTATTAAAAATACTTTTCTTTATGATGTGGAATAATAAAAAGTATTACATTTTGAGTGACTGTCTAATGTACTGTTTAGTTTGGATAAAATCACAAGAGAAGGTGTGAAGCCCTGAGAGAAAACAATATCATTTTGTTTGTTTTTGTTAGCATGACAATAGTAAAATATGCTCTTCAAATGAAATATAGTATTCTAGAGAAGTTAATTATCTTTTAAAATTCCATTACATCAGGTAACTCTCTTGATCATGAAATTCTTTAAATTCAGCCTGGATCTTTTGGGTTTTGTTTTTCAACTTTAAGGTAAAAAAAGGTCACATAGTTATGAAAGCCATTTTTGATAATGAAATACTGACAATTAGTTTCTTGATCATCTTCTACTGTGGTGTTATCAACCGTAGCTGTACATTAGAATCACTTGGAGAAGTTGGTAGAAAACTTCTGTGCTCCACCACAAATTTCTGATTTAGTTGATTCAAGGTGGGGGTATGGGCGTTTTTATGTGTGTGAGAGAGATTTTGCATGAGGATTGTAATGTGCAGCCAGGTTGGGAATTAGTGTTCTAGACCCTTAAAAATCATTAACAGCTAATCACATCATATTGATAATCTGTAAAATGATTTTAAAAATAATAAGTTTAGGTAGATGCAGCAGGTTATGACTAGAGAGTGTGGTGGTCTCAAAGGTCCCTCCATCTCTGAGTTGCTGGGATTCTAATCTGCATACTACAGGAGCCTGTCTCATTAATTAGCCACCTGTTTGAGACACTACCAAGGAAACACCTTTATTATGAAGACGGCCAATCTGGTGGGGTTAGGATGTGATAACTGAATTAAGAGGTGGCTTTACTCAAGAGGATGATGGCCTCATTGTTCTGCAAGTGACAAATTTCCATTAAACAATCCTGCGAGACTGGTTTTATTCCATTTGGATAATTCAGAACACTGACGCTTAATGAGGATACCTAATTAGGAGGTGGCAGAGACAAGATTTGCAAGAAGATCTGTTTGTCTCTTAGACACAGTTTTTTCCATTTTATCACATTTTCTCACATGTTGAGTGGATCTTCCATGGTTTTGGTTGCTTGAGTGCTATGAATGTATAGGAATAATACAAACTAAAAGAATGAGAGAGCTCATGGGCAGCTCATGCTGTCACTTTGAATACCTGTGTGTTTGAACACATTTGCCTAATATGAATTAATGATCATTATTGATAGGTAATGTATGTTCTTAATGTTCTCAGCCTATAAAGGCTCTTTATTATTTTTTATGTAAAAATTACATTGTGGTCATGTGACAAGTAAAAGAGGTTTTTGTTATTCTTTTCATCAAAGAACTATTGGAGTAGCCTACTACAGTCACATTTATTGACTATGTTAAGTGTAATTTATTGAGAGTTCTGTAAAACTTTGTCATCTGTAGTTTCTGGTGGTCAATTTTTATTAACTGAATGGCTAGTATGCCTTTCTTCAGAACTTTATATGTCAGTTCAAGACTGTAAGCTTAATAAAAATGGGAAAGTATCCACTTTCCAATTATACCAAAGATAATCACAAAAGCAAATTCCATTTACTGGCTTTCTATTATAATGATAAGATACTATAGATACATTTTTTCTAATCCTCATGAGTTAAGTGTAATTCTTATATTGCAGTAGAGAAAACTACACTTAACAAAACAAACAAACTTTCCCCAAACTGCAGTGCTAGTAAGTAGTGGAGCAAACATTGAAACCAAAGTTTTCTGATTCTAAACCCTTTGCATTTTGCTAGGAACACTGTCACTCTGTTCGCACCCTGTTTTAAAACATGACATTTTGCTCAACTTCTTCAAAGTGATTGTTCCAAATTAGTTATCCTCACGTCTTAAAGATTCATTAACCATATGAGTTCCTCCTTTTTAGCTGCTGCTTTGGGTATTTAAAAATCCTTTTATGACCTGGCTGGCGTAGCTCAGTGGACTGAGCGTGGGCTGCAAACCAAAGTGTCACAGGTTTGATTCCCAGTCAGGGCACATGCCTGGGTTGCAGGCCACGTACCCCAGCAACAGCACATTGATGTTTCTTTCTCTCTTTCTCCCTCCCTCCCTCTCTAAAAATAAATAAATAAAATCTTTAAAAAATCCTTTTATGCATGTATGCACATCTATGAAATACAATATGCATACAGAAATGTTACATTAGCAATTTGCAGCTAAAAGAATTACTGTAAACAAGCATTCATTTAACCATCATGAAGGCCAAAAAGTGGAATGGTACAGGATCCCAGAAGCACTCTTTCCAATTATTATTCTGACTTTGTGAAAATCACTTTCTTGGTTCGCTTTTTGGTTTTATTACCTAAATATTTATCCATAGGTTAAATAGTTTTGCCTGTTTTTGAGCCTTATGTAAATTGATTAATAGCATATATACTCTTGCATCTGGCTTTATTTGCTCAACATATTCAATAATGTCATTTCCTGTATAATGATCTTGGACATATTTTGTTACATTTATTCCCATGTACTTGTTATATTTTGATGTTATCAAAATGGCATAGTTTTCAAAAATTTATTTGTAATAAATGTTGATTTACTGAAAATTTACTTTAGAGCTTTGTCATATTCAGCACTCTTGCTAAAAAACCCTTTAAAAGTAAACAATAGTGAATCCTTTGAGTTTTCTATGACTATAATCTTCTCTTCTATAAATAATATTGTCTTTTTAATCTTCCTGTCTTTTTTTTGCCTTACTGTCATGGCCAACAGCTCGAGTGCAAATGTTGTGTAGAAGAGATGATGGTGGACATCCTTTCTCATCCTCTTTTCTAAGGGAGTGCTTTTGATGTTTTACCATTAAGTATTATGTTGACAGGTTTTTTTGGTATGTGTCTTTTAGAATAGGAATTTCCTTTTTTTTGCTTTAAGTTTTAAAAAAATTATCAGTAGATTTGGCTTTCTCTTCATTGATGAAAATATTTTTATTTTTTAATATATTAATATGGTCAGTTATGAGGGGGGTCCCCCAAAACTGGAATTTATTTATAAAAAAATTGTATATTCATTCTTACATGTTCAAACTTCAGTCACTTTTCAAAGTACTTTCCATTTGATGCAATATAGCTAATCGAGATGTTTTATCCACTGCTCAAATCAGTTTTTGAGCTTTTCAATTTTTATGCCTTTTAGTACTTCTGCCTTTTTTTCACCTCCTACAAGGGCAAGCAAGATGTTTCCCTTTGAGGACTTTCTTCATCCAGGAAAACAAAACTTTGCTCAGGGTGAAATTAGGTGAATAGGTGAAGCCCTGAGGGAATGCAGTTTTTAGTCAAAACTGCTGAACATTCAGTGTGGTGTGGGCAGGTGCTCTTGTAAGTCACCCATCATGAAATGGGCAAACACATTGAAAGTCTTCAAAAAATTCACCAAAGCTGAACACAGCCTCTCACAGCGCATCTGATACACTGATACAGGTGGGTGGGTTAGCGGGAGAAGCCTGTACTGTAAGGGGCCCTCCTTCCAGAAGATAATGTCAGCTTTTTTGAGTTCCGTTCTCCAGTATGCTCACCCACTTTGACTTTAACAAAAATTTAAACTAAGTGTGAATTCTTGAGTTAAATTCAGTTTCATCAGGGTGCATTGTCTTTTTAAAAATGTGGGTTTGATGTGCTAATATTTTAAGATTTTTGCATCTATGATCATGAATAGGATTAAGAGTACACTTTTCAATTCTACTTGTGTTTTTGTATTTGCTTCAATCTAAACTCCAAGCCATAGAAAATGCCCTTTACTCATGTTCTGTGGCAGGGTTTGTGTACTTTATCCTTCAATCTTTGTGTTAATTAAGTCTTACTGTTTTCTTAAATTTTTGGTAGAACTTGCTGTTGAAGCCATCTGGGCATGCAGTTTATTTTTTACCATAGGAAGGTTTTTAATTATGATTCAGTTTCTTAAATTACCATTCAAGTTTAGTGTTTCTTGGGATTTTTGGTAAGTTCTATTTTTTGTTAATTTTTTCAATTTGTTCATAATTTTAAACTTTTTGTAGTGAAGTTGATTGAAGTATGCCCTTTAATTATCTTTATCTGCAGTTATGTCTCTTTTTGTTCATCAGTCTTCATCAAAAGTTTGGTGTGTTGATTTATCTTATCAAATGGACAACTTATGCCTTTGATCTTTACTATTTTATGCTTTTTAATTTAAGTTCTGCTCTTGTTAATATTTCATGTGATTTCTTTAGGTTTCTTTTATTTCCAATGTCTTGAGATACATACTTAGTTTTGTTCTTATTTTCTAATATTTATTTCTTCTAAGTATGTTTGGCTTCATCGCACAAGTTTAGTTTGTAGTAAATTTGTTACTCAGTTTAAAATATTTTCTAATTGGTATTGGTTTCATCCTTGAGTTTTTCAGATATCTTACTTAATTTTTAAATATATGGCAGTGTATTTAGTTTTGCTGGACAAACATTTCTATTTCTTTTAATGTAGTTCTGCTATAGGTAACTTCTTTCATTTTTTGTTATTTTGAAAGTATCTTTCTGCCCTGACTGGTGTGGCTCAGTGCATTGAGCACCAGACTATGAAGCAAAGGGTCGCAGGTTCAATTCCCAGTCAGGGCACATGCCTGGGTTGCCAGCCAGGTCCCCAGTAGGGGGTGCACAAGAAACAACCACACATTGATGTTTCTCTCTCTCTTTCTCCCTCCCCCTCTCTCTAAAAATAAATAAATAAAATCTTTTAAAAAAGAAAAATAACTGGGATGTATTTCAAAGTGTCTTTCTCCTCTTCATTCCTAGTAAATATGTTCACTGGTTGTAGAATTCTAGGTTGGAGCTACTGTATTCAGGTAGTTTCTTTTAGTACTTTGAAGATACTCTATTTCCTTCTGGATTTAGTAATTTCTTTGGGGTTTGGAGGCAAGTCAACTGTCAGTCTAATTGTTGCCCTTTTGAATGTAATTTGTCTTTTTGCTACTTTTAAAAATTTATCTGCATCTTTAATTTTCTCATTTTTACTATAATGTGTTTAAGCATAGGTTCTTTTAATTTATCCTTTTTAGGGTTATTAGGATTTCTTGATTCTGAGAATTGTGCCTTTAATGAATTTTGGAAAACTCAACAATTGTATTTCTATACTTTTAGCCATTTCTCACTCTTCTATCTCCAGTAAAATATGTATTAAATATTCTTAGTGTGTATTCTTTACATGGCCTTCTGTGTTAGTTCTTTATTACCGCACACAAACCATTCCAAGAATTATTGGCTCAAAATAGCTACCATTTCATTACTTCTCAAAATTCTGTGGGTAGACCAGGGCACAGTTGGGATGATTCTTCTGCTGGTCTTGCTTGAGATCTGTCATGAGGCTGCAGTTTGAAGGCATCTGGGGCTTAAACATTGAAGATGCATTCACTTACTATCTAGTACCCTTGAAGGAGACAGCTGGAAAGCTGGTCTACTACAGTGATGACAGGACATCTCAGTCCCAAGGATTCTATATTCCATTCATCTGTCATATTCTCTCCATGTGGTCCCTCCAGCATGGCAGCTGGGTTTCTTACATGGTGACCTGGGACTCACAAAAAGGTTTCTGAAAAAGTGGGAGCTGCCAGGCTTTCTTAAGACATAAGCCCAGAACTAGCATCTTTTGCTCTATTCCTTTAATAGTTAAAGTTAAGCAAATCTTTAGTTAGAGCTAACCTAGATTTACTGTGGGAGGGGACTATACAAGTTCATGAATACTAAAAAATAATGGTTTATTGTGGCTTATCTTTGAGACTTACTACCATACCTCTTATCCCTGTACTTTTGCCTTTCTTTATGCATCTCTGTAATTCATTCTGAACACCTTTGCCCCCTGACTTACCTTGCAGTTCACTAATTCTTTATTTATTGAGTTTCTAATTTCTTAAAAATTGCATTTTGTAGTTTAGAATTGGCTGTTTCCTTAATTTTCAAATCTACATAAAATGTTTCAAGTTCCCTACTGGCTTTTAACTAACTCCTTAAATATATTAAGCATAGTTTTTTCACAGTCCAATTCTGATCTTTGGAGTCCTGGTGTGTGTGTGTGCATGCGCGCACCCGTGTGTGTGTGTCTTGTTTCTGCTTTTTCTTGCTCATGTTTTCTTCGTTTTGTACAAGTGGTTATCTTTGGTTGTGTCTGAATATTTTGTTTGGAAAGTCAAGATAATCTTTTGGCTCTAGAGAATTATTTTATTTTCTACTGTCATCTGAGCCATTCAGAAAACTTGAAACTTGGCTGTAAATCCACATGAGGGCTGGTTATTTTTTTTTTGTTGTTCACTTTAGTTTTTATTAAAAAATAGGTTGACTTACTCTCGGGTAGGTCCCATCTTTTTTTTTTTTGGCCCTCAGAACCATTAGAAATAACCTTTGTCTTCTCAGTGTTTGTAGGGTATACAAATGCTGTAGTGTACAACAAACGGCACCTCCCAGCAAAACAAAACAAAAACCCTGTGTATAATCTCCTATCCATTTTGAGACTTGGTACTCAGTTGTTCCTCACCATTGCAATAGCTTTAGTTTTCTTCAATGGGAATCTGGGCCCCAGTTATCTGATTCATTGTTACTGAAAGTAAAAGTTGCTGTAAGTTTTAGCCCTGACTAGTGTGTCTCATTTGGGTGCTTCTCGGTCAGGATACATGCTGGAGTTGCAGGTCTGGTCCCCAATTGGGATGTGTGTGAGAAGCAACTGATCGGTGTTTATCTCGGGCACTGATATATCTCTCCCTTTTTCTCCTTCCCTTCCTCTCTCTAAAAGTAAATAGATAAAATCTATACAAGAGTGATCTGGACCAATTATTGCATTTTTTTCATACAAGTGAACATAAGGACAAAAATAGTTAAATATGTTGAATTTAAAGTTGTGATTTTATTTGTTGAGTTACAGTTATGTTTGGTATGAGTAAGTGTATAAATGCCTATCTATGTCTGCCTACCCTACAGTATTATAACTCGTATGGAAATGGGGATTCACACCTTAAGAAAATGATCTGAGTTAGATGCAATAACACTCTAGGTGATCTTTGCTTAGGCATATTACCTGAACTTTACTTTTTTCCACATTAATTTTTAAATTCATTTATATTTGAAAGAGGAAATGTATTCCTTGCTATGAAATTCATCTGGTCATATAGCTGGGAAATAAAAAAAAATCTCAGTAGTGAGGTGATCATTTGACAACCCTACTTATGAAACACCACTCTTAGGTATGCTGCATCTCTTACCAGGTGAACAGCTCCAGGTACCCAAACAACCTATTTTGAGAACATCTCTTTCTGGTATTTAGGCTGTGGATGGGATGTCAGGCAAATGGAGTTGAATTCATGTCAGAATTACCTGCAAAGTCCACAAATGGTAAGTCAAGTTAATAGTTTACTAGGATTTTATGGCTTGCTTTTTACTTACTTCAGTTGCTTTCCATTTAACCTTTAATAGGAACATACTTAAGTTTGTTAATGTTTTATGGTATTTTATCTTGTTATTATTTTAATTTATTATTTGTTATACTTCCCTCTCCTTTATTTTTGTCATTATGAAGATATGGTAATATTATTGTTTTGTCAGAGGTAGAGAGGTGGCTAGAAAAGCATCAGGTGAACAGAATTCTCCTCTTTCCAACCTTTGGGAACTTTGTTTATTTCTGAGAGCCCTGGGTTCTTCACTTTTGTTCTCTTTGTTTTTCTTTTCCTTTTTATTTTTCGGTGCTACTAAAATGTAATATTCTTTTCTTTTAAAATTTTTTTAAAAAATTATTTTTAGAGAGAGTAAGAGAGGGAGGAAAGGAGGGGGAGAAACATTAATGTGTAAGAGAAACATTGATCAGTTGCCCCTCGCACACCTGTGAGTGTCTTGACCAGAGACCAAACTTGCAACCCAGGCATGTGCCCTGACTAGGAATCAAACTGATGACCCTTAGCTTTGTAGAATGATGCTCAATCAGTCTGGACCTCTTTTAATTTTTAATTTTTTTCATTTAGAGTTTACATTCAATATAGGTTGTATTAGTATCAGATGTATGGCTCTTTACTTCCAAAAGGAGGGATTGGCTTAGAAAAATTTTAACATTTGAGTAATCCATTTCTTCTTTTTTTTAGATTTTATTTATTTATTTTTAGAGAGGGAAGGGGGGGAGAGAGAGAGAGAGAGAGAGAGAGAGAGGGAGAGGGAGAGAGGGAGAGAGGGAGAGAAACATCAATGTGCGGTTGCTGGGGGCCGTGGCCTGCGACCTAGGCATGTGCCCTAACTGGGAATTGAACCTGCGGTGCCTGGTTTGCAGCCCACACTCAATCCACTGAGCTACGCCAGCCAGGGCGAGTAATCCATTTCTTAACAAAATTATTTTGCCTATTAGACTTAGGTTATGAACGGAAGTTTGTGTCCTTCCAAAATTCATATGTTAAAGTCCTAACTCCCAGTGTGATGCTATCAAGAGATGGAGCCTTTGAGGGGTGAGTAGGTCATGAAGGCTTTGCCCTCATGAATGGGATTAATGCTTTTATGAAAGAGACCTCAGAGGGCTTCCTTGCCACACTTTGCCAAGTGAAGTTATAGTGAAAAAGTGGTTGTCAATGAGGAAGCAGTCCCACACCAGACACCAAAACTGCCAGTAACATGATCTTGGACTTTCCAGCTTCCAGAACTGTGAGAAGTAAATATTTGTTGTTTATAAGCTGTCTGGTTTATGTTGTTTTTGTTATAGCAGTCCAAATGGACTAAAATTATATCCAGTGCGCAACATTGCATACTGGGTTGGATAGCTGAGTATTTCTAAGTTTAGCCATTCAAGCTAAAGATGGACATTTGGGATCCATTGGTGCATAAATGACATTCAAAATCATGAGCTCAAATGAAGCTACCAAGGCGGGGGGAGGGTTGAAGACAAGAGGAGCCAGCTGAACACTGAGCTCTGAGACACACTGCTATTGATAATGAAGAGCATAGAATCAATAAAAAAGACTGAGCAGCTGTGGCCAGGAATGTAGGAGGAGAATGAAGGAAACAGTGTCTTGGGAATCAAGTGTGAAAAGTGTTTCAAGAAGAAAAAAGTGTTCAGTTGTATCAAATGAGGCTAGTAGTGTGGGCAAGATAAGAACTCAAAGTTCACCATTGGCTGTATGTAGCAATGTGGGAGTCATGGGAGACCTTGACAAAGCACTGATTTGGTGAAATGATGGTGAGAGAAGGCCTGTTTTATTGGAGTGAGTTCAAGAGAGTGTGGAAGGAAGGGAATCAGCTAGTATAACAACTCTCTGAATGAGATTTGCTGAAAATGGGAACAAAGAAATGGAACTGTAGCTGGAAGGGAACATGAGGTCTAGGTTCTCAGTTTTTTTACCAGGTTCTCAGTTTTTTTACTGTGGAAGAAATTATAATGAAGTGTATATGCTAATAAAAATGATCGAGTAAAGACAGAAACATTAATGAGACAGGGGATAGTGGGAACAGTTACAGAACTGATGTCTTGAGGAGGCAAGAAAAATCTAGTTCATGAATGGGTTGACCTTACCTCAGAGTTCAGTACATTCATAGGAGAGAAAGTAGAATATATATGGGCACATTGGAAGTCATTAGCACTAATGTCAAATATGTTCCATTCTCTGCCATCTGGACACATGGTAGGATTATACTTCCTGGCCCCTGTTGCTTGGTGGAGTTATGTAACTGGTTGTGGTGAATGAATTATGTTAAGAAATATATATCATTTCTGTGCTATAGCATTTAATTGTCAGCATAAAAATCTTCAAAAGTTATTCCCTCTATCACAGTGATTGGTACTGTTCCAAAAACTTGACTACTCATCACCCTGCATCCCTGAGTAAGGATAACATAGAGAAGATCCTCTAGCTGATCATTATGGACATCTAGTGTTTTTTGTTGTTTTAAACTATTATTATAGCATTAGCAGGCCTATCCTGAGTGATATAGGTACAGATGTATATAGAAGAAGAGATGTGATGGAGGAGGCTTGTGGAAAGTCTGTTACAGTTTATGTAGTATGTTAACAATGAAATGGGAAAGAAACCGAGTGAGGTTGGGTGAGGAGGCATTGGAGATTTGAAGAGAGAGCAAATAGGATGAAATAGTCATTTTGGAGAATCTGAGAGTAATTGGATCAGCAGAATGTATCATGATTATCAGAGGGCACTCAGGACCCACTTGAAGTTGGTGGACATGATTAAAGTGTCAGTGTGGGTATGTTTTTCTTCTGTAGCTGTTGGCTAAGTGAACACAGACATGGTGTGTAGCAGGGGTGTCAAATTCATTTTCACAGGGGGCCACATCAACCTCATGGTTGCTTCCAAAAGGCCAAATGTAATTTCAACTCCTTTAACAGTTAAGGAGTAGTTCCATTTATATAATCCTAAAATTATTTTGGCCTTTGACTATGATTCTCCTTGTCATTTTTTCTTTGCTTTTTTTTTTCATTTGTTTCATTGTAAGGTTTGGCTCTCTTTGACAGGTGGGGAAGGAATAAAAGATGGGTGGGGTGGGTTATCACAATTCAGAATTAGACCCAGGGGGTGGATCTGTAAGCTCAAGTCACCCACATTTAGAAGTATGTAATCCCTCTAGATATGCTGTGATTTCTCCTAGTTATAAGTGATAAAACTGAAGCCCAAGGTTACTTGTACTATTTACACAATAATGAGTAATTTTTATAACCATTGTTCACCTTGCTTCTTCTTTGACATGACTTTTTCCCTTCTGTGTAGGAAATATTGGCTCTTAATGGTAAGAATTGTCCCCAGTTCTTCCAGTCAGTTTTGTGTGTACATTCTACCACTTAGAGCTAAATTATGTCTCAAAGGATGCTCAATCAAAGCTTCCATTCTTTCTTTGCAGCTTCTAGGCGAAGAAACTGATTCTAATTCTCTAAGGATGCCCTGTACTGGTGTCAGGTCACTAGAAAGCCAGAGGGGCCAGAGAGTTAAATGTGTTTTTTGTGTTCCTTTAGATAAGGACAATAAAGTCCTGGTTTGAAGAAGCCCTGTTGTCTGCTTTGCTGCTGAGCTTGAACCCTGGGATAAGAATCCCAGGTGCTCATCATCAGTATGTGACTCCCCCACCCCCAATAACTGACTTGAATGGGGAAGTCCATCAAGGAGGCATTTGTGCAGCACCACAGAGAAACAGTTAATAATACGTGTTGGTCATGTAGCTAGTGTGTCATGGATGGTGTCCAGAGCCTGCTGCTGCTGAAGGTGGGGAGGGGCAGATCTGGCCACTGGAAGAAGTTATCTCGGCCTCCAAAAGTCCATAGTACTCTTGTCAGCATTTTCTTCTTGGTGTCATGACTGTCTTTGATATTTCCTATTAAAACATGAACATCTTTGAGAAAGTGAGAACTTTAGTCCCCCTTGAATAATACCATGTGAAGAGTCATTTATTAGCATTGCCTATAACTAGATTTGGGGAAGATGGATGATGAAGGATAGTGAAGAAGTGCAGAGGACCAAGCTTTGTGTAAGTCATAGATAAAGCTCATGCACTTGACAGCGTGTGAATTTGATAACTTTAGAGACTTATGATTTCATTTTAGGGCTACAGATTATTGCTTGAACCATGACCTTTTACAGTGCTTGGTTTCCTCTCCCTTTATTCACTGCATTGCCACCAGAATGTGCCCTGGGTATTTACCTATTTCAGCCTTTCCTAAACCAGCATCATCTCTGAGGGCTCAGGATAAAGCCTCACAGGTTTGCTTCTCTAATTTTTTATCTCTTTTACCTCTGGGACAATGCTCTGTGTTGGTGACAGTGGCACCAGGTACAAATTAATTGAAGTGGGGCAGAGGTAAAAAAAAATATGGCCTGCCCATGTAAGTTTCAGAAACTAGCTTCTACTTTTTTTTTAGTAGACTACAATTTGTGGAGGACCATGCAAATCACATAGAAACCATGAAAATATAAATATTTGCTATCTAGTTTGCTATTTCACATACCTGGATGATGCCTGTGGTGAAATTCAAAGGAGGCTGTTCTGAATCATAGACCCCAAAAGCCAAGTAGTCATAAGCTATTAGGAAATTCAGTTACATAGTACCCGTTTTTTAGTCTCTAAGGCCAAGTTATAGGCATGGTCATTACATTTATATTACAGGGGAAACAGCCTTGAGCATTCCAATTCATTCTTTAATGTCATTTTTACAGTGGAAAGTTAAAATCAATGAGCTTTAGAAAATGTGTAGTTTACTTTTTCAGTTTAGCCTTTTCTGAGAGGAAGGCTGGATGAATAAAAGTTGGCCCTGCATTTTTACTCGGTCAACTTAAGTTGTTTTTCTTACAAATGTTGTCTCCTTAGAGTAACTTATATTTCAGGCATGGATGATGGATCAGTGTTTAGAGTAATGAAGAGAGTAAAAGAGAGGTTGGTAGAGGGAAACCCAGTACTGGGATCATTCATAAAGCCCCAATTGCTCCTAATGCTTGGTGCTTGTATATTCCATCTCCACATGAATTATTCATTTTGCTGCCTTTGTTATAATAGCCACAGTGTTCAGTCTCTAAGGCTGTCTTGTGATATATACTTCTTTGCTAAAAGGCTACATATCATCAGCCTCATTTGATTTAGAAACCAATTCAGCATACTACACACCATTTGAGAAGAATGTCAGGATCCTTCCTGCTATGAAAATATCATGCATACTTAAAATGACAAAATTTGTCACAAGCAGTGGTTTCAAGTGTTTTTTAATTATTGTTCTTGAATCTTCAAAGCAGTTTACTTTGAGGCTTTACATTTTCAATAAGAAATTGCTCATATATTTGATATTGTAATGTCAAAATGTTTGATTGTAGGTTTAGAGTGTCTAAGATGTAGAGTGAAAGCAATGTGTATATTTTAATGGTGGTAAACACATAATACAAAATTTACCATTTCAACCATTTTAAATGTATAGTACAGTGGTGTTAACTGTATTCACATTGTTGTACAAGAGATCTCTAGAACTTCTCCATCTTGAAAGACTGAGTCTATAGCCATCTTATAATATCTCACTTTTCCCCTCCTGCACCCCCAGCCCCTGGCAACCACCATTTTACTTTTGTTTCTAAGAGTTTGATTTCTTTAGATAACTTGTATAAATGGAATCATGCAGTATTTGTCTTTTTGTGACTGGCTTATTTTACTTAGCATATGCTCTCAAGCTTCTTCTGTATTGCAGCATGTGATAGGACTTCCTTATGTTTTTAAAGGCTGAGTAATATTCCATTGTAAGTATAATGTATATACCACATTTTCTTTATCCATTAATCTGTGATGGCAGTGTGACTTTGTGTTCTGATGACAGCTTTTCTCCTCAAGTTGTCTGTATTTCACTCAATGCAATGCCAAGAGGAAAGAGATAAAGGAAAAGAGCAGGATGGGGAGGGAGATGTTATAGCATGAAAGGATAGCTGACCTATGAGGTCATTAAGGTTATACTAGGAGGTTTTTTCATCACATCTGAAGTTTTCTCACACATCAGTTTCTATGTGGCTTCCAGCCACAACTTAGAGTTGAAGCAGCTTTGGCTAACACAAAATCACACAGGCAATATACCCTGTGGTGTAGATTTAGTCTGAATATTGCCAGAAAATCAGAATTCAAAGGTTAACTCGAAAGAATACTGTGGTATGGGAGATGGAATTATGTAGTATTACTGTCACTTTTTAAAATTTCTAAAAATACATATTTTATTATGTTCTTATAGTTCCAATATTTTCCCTTTGCCCCCCTCCAGGCAGTACCCCCTTTAGTTCATGTCAATGGGTCATGCATATAAGTTCTTTGGTCTTCTCCCTTTCCTATACTGTTCTTAACAACCCCTCTATTTTGTACCTATCAGTTTGTGCCACTTAATCCATGCACCTTTCCCTCATTCTCCCCTTTCCCCTTCCAACTGATAACCCTCCAAATGATCTCCATATCTATGATTCTATTCCTGTTCCTCTTGCTTAGTTTACTTGGATTTTTGATAGTTGTGAATTTATTGCCATTTTAGTGTTCATAGTTTTTATCTTCTTTTTCTTACATGATTTCTTTTAGCATTTCGTAGAATAATGACTTTTTATGAACTCCTTTATGTATCTCTCCTTATTTTTATCCACCACATGTGGATGTGGGACTACCCATTCTACATCTCTGTGCCTCTGCACCTCTACACCCCTCTCAACCTCTCTGCACCTCTCTGCGCCTTTCCACCTCTCCACCCCTCCTACCTATCTGGATGAATGTGGCTTCTTTAAATTCCATACAGCTTGCTTTTTTTGACAATTCTGGGAATGTAGTCTACTTGTTTTGTAGTCTAGTTGTATTTTTTTCTATAGTTGTGTGAGGAGGTGAGGCGTGTTTACCTATGCCTCCATCTTCACCAGAAGTCCTCCATTTTTTTTTTACTTGGTTCTTGTTATGAGCAAAATGATGAGGCAGACGGGGAAGCCTGATATGGATAATGGCTAGGGTCCCTATCCTCACAGATGCTACAATGTTAGCAGTTAATTTTCTCAGCAGGTATGAGCTGTAAGAATGAGCATTTCTCCCTCCCTGTCTCTTTTATTATTCTTGGGTAAGGGTGAAGAACCACAGAGGATGGGAACCCCTGCTTTTCTTTTCCCCTGCAGATTGTCAGGCATGGACACATAGTGTGTGGTCTCCACTCCATCAACTGAAAATGTCTGCACTCAGGACTACCAGAATTTCTTACCTATCTCTGTTTTTTTTTGGTTTTCTCTGAGGAAAGCTAGATATAGGGAGCATCTGGTTGGGTGAGGGGAGGAGAAAAGCTTATGGAAATGCCTAGAGATTTACAGACAATTCTTGAGTGTCTGGAGGAATGCTGTGTGCTTGTAATGTGTTTCCCTGGAGATCCTAGACCCTGGGGTACTTCAGTGATGCAGTGAACAGAAAGGAATAAGGAGCAGGTGCTTAGATGTGCAGGAGTGAAAGCTGGTATTGTCCTGCCTCCCAAGGCAGAATTCTGGGGAGGAGGTGCAAACTCAGGTCCTGCCTAGCCACAGAGTGGTCAGCTGATTCTCAGGTGTGAGTCAGGTGAGGGCCCTGACACAATTTGTCCCCTACTGTGACTAGACTGTCATGGTGAGGAATCTGCTTTGGGAAGCGGATGGAAGCCAAGGACTTTTCTGACTTGTGGATGCCAATTTGGAGGCAAGAAAAACATTTTAAAAGATTTTCAGCAAAGTGTATGTGTCTCTTAAAAAATAAGTTTACACTGTAGATTTCACCCCCTACCATTTTAATGAAAATCTCCAAGTCTACAGCAAAGTTGAAAGAATTTTATAGTGAACACACATGATTAACACTTAGATTACTAGCATTTTGAGACACTTGTGTTATCAGCTCTGTACGATCTAGTTGTTCACCTAGTTGTTCACCTAATGGGTTCGTCCATTAACCCATCTTTTATTTATTTATTTATTTATTTATTTTTTAAATTTTAATGTTCAAGTACAGTTGTCTTCATTTTTCCTCCATCACTCCCCCTGAACCCAGTCATCTCCACCTCCTTCCCGTGAGCCTACCCTGTATTGGTTATGTCCATGTGTCCTTTATACCTTTTCCTGAAATCCCTTTTCCCCTTTCCCAACATCATACCCTCCCATCTCCCCTTTGATTACTGTCAGATTGTACTTAATTTCAATGTTTCTGGTTATATTTTTCTTGCTTCTTTGTTTTGTAATTAGGTTCCACTTAAAGGTGAGATCATATGGTATTTGTCTTTTCCCGCCTGCTTCTTTCACTTAGCATCATGGCCTCCAGTTCCATCCATGCTGTCCCAAAGGATAGGAGCTCCTTGCTTTCTACTACATAGTATTCCATGGTGTAAATGTACCATAGTTTTTTGAACCATTCATTTACTGATGGGCACTTAGGTTGCTTCTAGCACTTGGCTATTGTAAATTGTGCTTCTGTGAACATTGGGATACATATGTTCTTTTGGATTGGTGTTTCAGTGTTCTTAGGATATAATCCTAGCAGTGGAATTGCCAGGTCAAAAAGCAGTTCCATTTTTAGTTTTCTGAGGAAGTTCCATACTGTTTTCCATAGTGGTTGCACCAGTCTGCAATCCCACCAACAATGTACTAGGGTTCCCTTTTCTCCACAACTTTTCCAACACTTGTTTGTTGCTTTGTTTATTATGATAACAATTCTCAACGGTGTGAAGTGGTATCTCATTGTGGTTTCAATTTGCATCTCTCTGATAGTTAGCGATATTGAACATCGTTTCATGTGTCTTTGGATTTTCTGTATGTCCTCCTTAAAGAAGTGTCTGTTCAAGTCCTTTGCCCATTTTTTAATTGGGTTGCTTGTCTTCTTAGAGTGGAGTCATGTAAGTTCTGTGTATATTTTGGGGATTAAACTCTTGTCTAAGGTATCATTGGCAAATATGTTTTCCCATACAGTTGGTTCTCTCTTTATTTTAATACTGTTTTCTTTAGCTGTGCAGAAGCTTTTAATTTTGATGAGATTCCATTTGTTTATTTTTTTTTCTTTTATGTCCCTTGTCTAGGGGACATGTCAGTAAAAATGTTGCTGCATGAAATATCTGAGATTTTCCTGCCTATGTTCTCCTCTAGGACTTTAATGGTGTCATGTTTTATATTTAAGTCTTTTATTCACCTTGAATTTATTTTTCTGTATGGTGTAAGTTGGTGCTCGAGTTTCATTTTTTTGCACGTAGCTGTCCAGTTTTCCCAACACCATTTGTTGAAGAGGCTATTTTTACTCCATTTTATGTAGCTGCTTCCTTTGTCAAATATTGACCGTAGACACTTGGGTTTATTTCTGGGCTCCTTGTTCTGTTCCATTGGTTCGTGTGCCTGTTTTTATGCCAGTACCAGGCTGTTTTGATTACAGTGGCCTTGTAATATAGTTTAGTATCGGGTATTGTGATCCCTCCTATTTGACCCTTCTTTCTTAAAGTTGCAGTAGCTATTCGGGGTCGTTTATGGTTCCATATAAATTTTTGAAGTCTTTGTTCTATGTCTGTGAAGTATGCCATAGGTACTTTAATAAGTATTGCATTGAATGTGTAAATTGCTTTGGGTAGTATGGACATTTTGATTATGTTAATTCTTCCAACCCATGAATACAGTGTATGTTTCCATTTGTTTGTGCCTTCCTTGATTTCTTTCTTAAGTGTTGTGTAGTTTTCTTAATACAGATCTTTTACCTCCTTGGTTATGTTTATTCCTAGGTACTTTAATTTTCTTGTTGCTGTATCAAGTGAGATTTTTTCCCTGATTTTTGTTTTTGATATTTTATTGTATACAAAAATGCTTTTGACTTCTGAATGTTGACTTTGTGTCCCACTGTTTTTTCAAGTTCATTTATTAAGTGGAGCAGTTTTTTGGTGGAGTCTATTGGGTTTTCTATGTACACTATCATGTCATCTGCAAACAATGACGGTTTTGTTTCCTCTTTTCCAATTTGGATGCCTTTTATTTCCTTTTCTGATTGCTTTGGCTAGAACTTCCAATACTATATTAAATAGAAGTGGTGAAAATGGACAAACTTGTTTTTTTTTTCCTGGTCTTAGCGGGAAAGTTTTTAGTTTTTTCCCATTGAGTTTGATGTTGGCTGTAGGTCTCTTGTATATGGCCTTTGTTATGTTAAGAAATGCTCCCTGTATTCCCACTTTGCTGAGTGTTTTTATCATAAATGGGTGCTGTACCTTTTCAAATGCTTTTTTCTCATCTATAAATATGATCATGTGATTTTTGTCTTTGCTTTTGTTTATGTGATGTATTAAGTTTATTGATTTTCGAATATTGTGCCATCCTCCCTGGGATGAATCCCACTTTATCATGGTGTATGATCTTTTTAATGTATTGCTGGATGTGGTTTGCCAATATTTTTTTGAGCATTTTAGCCTCTGTGTTCAGCAGTGATATTGGCCTGCAGTTTCCTTTCTTTGTTGTGTCTTTAGAATTCACATGTGAAACCATCTGGTCCAGGACTTTTGTGTTCAGGGAATTTTTTGATTAGTGCTTCAATTTTGTCAGCTGTTAGTGGTCTGCTCAGGCTTTCTGCTTCTTCATTGAGTTTTGGAAGATTATATTTTTCTAGAAATTTATCCATTTCACCTAGGTTTTCAAATTTCTTGGCATATAGTTCTTCACAGTAATTTCTTAAATCCGTTTTATTTCTGTGGTATTGGTTGTAATTTCTCCTTTTCATTTCTGACTGTTTATTTGGGTCCTCTTTTTTTTTATCAGTTTGCCTTTTATTTATTTATTTTTAGAGAGGGTAAGGAGGAGGAGAGAAAGAGAGGGAGAGAAACATCAATGTGTGGTTGCCCCTCACGTGGCCTTCACTGGGGACCTGGCCTGCAACCCAGGCATGTGCCCTAACTGGTAATTGAACTGGCAACTCTTTGGTTCACAGCCCACACTCAATCCACTGAGCTATAGCAGCCAGGGCTTGATGAGCCTGCTTAAAGTCTTGTCAATTTTGTTTATCTTTTCAAAGAACCAGCTCCTGGATTTATGGATACTTTGAATTGTTCTTTTAGTGTCTACATCCTTTAATTCTGCTGTGATCTTGGTTATTTCTTTCCCTCTACTTGCTCTGTGCTGTCTTTGTCGTTGTTCATCCAGTTCTTGTATGTATATTAACCCATCTTTTTTTTGATGTGTTTAAAAACAAAAACACTCCTAAATGTTTTTCCATTATATTGTAAATTAAGAATTTGGTTTTTAATTTTTTTAGGTAAAATTTACATGCAATTAAATGTGCAAATCCTAAGTAGACACTTGGTGCTGAGTGCTATAAATTTTATCATTTTATCAGATTTAACAACCAAACTTTTTTTCCCTTTTTTACAAAAGCAAGCTTCTGGTTAGGCACAGAATTTCTATAAATTATTTAAGAACCCAGTTGTTCCTTTACCACCCTGGACTGTTCCCGCACACACAGGAGAAAGAAAAAACTAAAGTAGTTGATTAGTGATGTATATATAATACTGTATAGGATCCAAAAGTGAAGGGTGTGCTGAAAGGTGACTTCTAGCTTTTGACATTTGCACATTGGCAACCTCTTTCTTGTATCTTTCCTTTTTTAAAGAAATTCAAGGAGAAACTGTCTAGTCACAATATTTCATAACAAACACCTCCCACAACTTAATATAGCCATTCTACAAAGACAGCTGCATGGCAATTCATGATGGTGTATGTCCATGTGGAATTAAAAGTCTCTATGAAGTAGCAGATTAATTTAGTGTTTTGAAGAGCATATTTGTCATGCTCAGTAAGAAAATGAAGAGATGCAGATTTTTCTAATTTTATTTTAATCATTGTTCAAATACAGTTTTCTCCTTTTTACTCCCAATCCAGCCCCCCTTCCCACCTCTCCCCACTTCCCTCCCATTACCACCCTCCCCCTAGTTTCTGACCATGTGCCCTTTAAGTTTGTTCCCGTGAATCCTTCCCAATGTCCCCTGAAATCCCCTCTACTCTCCCCTTTGGTCACTGTCAGCCTGTCCTCTATTTCAGTGTCTTTGGTTATATTTTGCTTGTATCTTTGTTTTGTTGTTTAGGTTCCTGTTAAAGGTGAGATCATACGGTATTCGTCTTTCACTGCCTGGCTTGTTTCGCTTAGCATAATGCTTTCCAGCACCATCCAAGCTGTTGCAAAGGGTAGGAGCGCCTTCTTTCTTTCTGCTGCATAGAATTCCATTGTGTAAATGCACCATAGTTAGTTTTTTGATCCATTCATTTACTGATGGGCATCTCGGTTGCTTCCAGCATCTAGCTATTGTAAATTGTGCTGCTATGAATATTGGGATGCATAGATTCTTTTGGATTGGTGTTTTAGTGTTCTTAGGATAGAGTCCCAGCAGTGGAATTGCAGGGTCCAAAGGCAGATCCATTTTTAGTTTTCTGAGGAAGTTCCATACTGCTTTCCATAGTGGTTGTACCAGTCTGCAGTCCCACCAACAGTGCACTAGGGACCCCTTTTCTCCACAACCTCTCCAACACTTGTTGTTTGTTGCTTTGTTTATGATGGCCATTCTGACTGGTGTGAAGTGGATTCTCATTGTGTTAATTTGCATCTCTCTGATAGCTAGTGATATTGAACATCATTTCATGTGTCTTTGGATTTTCTGTATGTCCTCCTTGGAGAAGAGTCTGTTCAAGTCCTTTGCCCACTTTCTAATTGGATTCCTTGTCTTCTTAGAGTGCAGTCATGTAATTTCTTTATATATTTTGGAGATTAAACCCTTGTCTGAGGTATTATTGGCAAATATGTTTTCCCAAACATTTGGTTCCCTTTTAATTTTGATACTGTTTTCTTTAGCTCTGCAGAAGCTTTTAATTTTGATGAGGTCCGATTTGTTTATTCTTTCCTTTATGTCCCTTGCTCTAGGGGACAAGTCAGTAAAAAAGTTTCTGCGTGAAATATCTGAGATTTTCCTACCTACGTTCTTCTCTAGGACTTTAATGGTGTCACGTTTTATATTTAAGTCTTTTATCCACTTGACTTTATTTTTGTATATGGTGTAAGTTGGTGCTCAACTTTCATTTTTTTGCACGTGGCTGTCCAGTTTTCCCAACACCATTTGTCGAAGAGGCTATTTTTACTCCATTTTATGTTGCTGCCTCCTTTGTCAAATATTAATTGACCATAGAGACTTGGGTTTGTTTCTGGGCTCTCTGTTCTGTTCCATTGGTCCATGTGCCTGTTTTTATGCCAGTACCAGGCTGTTTTGATTACCGTGGCCTTGTAGTATAGTTTAGTGTCGGGGTATTGTGATCCCTCCTACTTTACTCTTCTTTCTCCAATTTGAAGCAGCTATTCGGGGTCATTTATGATTCCATATAAATTTTTGAAGTGTTTGTTCTATGTCTGTGAAATATGCCATTGGTACTTTAATAGGAATTGCATTGAATGTGTAAATTGCTTTGGGTAGTATGGACATTTTGATGATCTTAATTCTTCCAATCCATGAACATGGTATATGTTTCCATTTGTTTGTGTCTTCCTTGATTTCTTTCCTGAGTGTTATGTGGTTTTCTGAATACAGGTCTTTTACCTCTTTGATTAGGTTTATTCCTAGATATTTTATTTTTCTTTTTGCTGTTTAAAATGGGATTTTTTCCCTTGATTTCTGCTTCTGCTACAGATGTTCATTTTTTATTACTCTCTTATTGGGGAGTCCTTACTTCCATTATCGTTTTGTCTGCACACTTGCTCTGTTAAGCTATATAAATGATGTAAAAGAAACTGCAAACTCAGGTAGGACAAGAATATACTCTGTGTCTGTGTGATGTCCTGCCTTTAAAAGAGGGGTGGGGGAACAGATTTAGTTTTGAAAATATTTATTGTATGCACCGAAATGCTAGGTGCTGTGGGTAACAGAGAACCTTAAAGATAAAATATCTAGAAGGTGTGTACTGTTCACTTGGAAAGAGATGTAAGTATGAATTAGGTCAGGGAGGATTAGGATAGGGTGGTTATCAGTGTAGAGGACAGGCTGCAGTGGTTAGAGATTTCTAGAGCATCATCTGCTTTGAGGTGGTTGGTTGTAGATGGAGAGAGGAAGAGAGAAGGTCTTTCAAAGTCCTTGTGGATTGCTTACAGCAGGAATGGTTTTTCCTTCAATGCAGCATGAACTGATGGCAGATTTGAGGAAGACCTAGCAGATAAGTTTGAAAAGATAAATTGGGGAAATTTATGTTGGGCCTTAATTGACAATTTTTAAAGGCTAGTGTGTAGTTTCCTCGATTGTTTTGCATTCCTCATGTGTGATTAACAGAAATCATACCAGACTAGTAGTACTGTTAGGTTAAAAAAAAAGAATGGTATCCCTTTAATGGTTTATTGTTTGAATAAAAGAATTTGAGCTCTTTTTAAATAGGTTTGTGATAAATGATGATCAAACAACATGTTGAATAAATTTTTAATCTGAAGGTTTGAACACAAGTGTCACCTTTCCACAAGAAGACATGTGACCATGAAGAGTTGCACTCATTTTATTAATGGAATATGGTCACTCTTTAAACCACAAACAAACAAAGAAGGCCGAACAACATTTCTTGTGTATTCTTCCTCATATTCTTAAGTGTTGCAAAATACCAAGGGGAGAACTAAACCAGAAGAGGGGGGAGCTGGTGGTTTTAAAATATAGTGATTAACCGACTTGTACTGATTAATACCATTGAGCTCACAAATGAGTAACAATAGTGAATTTAGAAGGGATGGATATAAGTAGAAGGAGAACTATTTAAAGTTTGCTATAATACAAAAGCTGAATTGGTCACAAGTAAGGATTCCCTGTGGGAAATTTGGAAGTAGCTCAGTTCATCCTTGCACAAAGTTCTGTTTCTCCTTTATCTAAAGGAGTCATCTTGGGGAAGTCAGTTCTTTCAAGTATGGCTCCCTTTCCACTTGCTTCCTTGGGGGAATTCTTGGCTGATAAATTAGCTTGTGGTTTTGCATTGAAGAAGTGCCAGTGGTAAGCAAGAACAACTAATTATTTTTTTAAAAGGTTGGTGGTGATGTGTATCAGCTGGAAACACAAAAGGTTTGTTTGAATTTATTTTCTTAGTTTTTGTTTCTAATCATGGTATAAAAGTATAAGAACTGAAAAACCATCCTTTTCATAAACATAGGTGCTATGTTTTTTTTAAATGAAAAGTTATAGCATATAAATAGAGCAAAAATACAACCAACCAAAATGTAAATACAGGAAAGTCTGTTGTGGAATTTGGAATTATGAGTGTTAATCAGAAAAATTGTTTTTATTCATATTGAAAATATTTTTACATGTTAATGTATTTTCTTTGAAACTCCTTTTCTTTAATACCTATTGCTTGAACCTGGATCAGATAAGGGGATTTGCTCTCATTTTCTATCACAGTATCTGTCTTATTTTTGTAGGTGTGGATTATTGACTGATCTGTTTTCCCTGTTAGAATTAAACTCCATTAGGACAAGGACATCATGTTGTGGGTTATTATTGTAATACCAGCACCCACCTAATCCAATGCCTAGCATGTATCAGGCACTTATTATTTGATCAAAGAAATAAGATCAAGAACCATACATTAAAGATGGATTTTTCTAGCTGTGTCTTGGGGAGCTTGATGTCTTTTATGATTTTTAAAAAATATTCAATTTATTTATTTTTAGAGAGAAGGGAAGGGAGGGACAAAGAAGGAGAGAAACATCAATGTGTGGTTGCCTCTCACGTACCCCTTACTGGGGACCAGGCCTACAACCCAGGCATGTGCCCTGACTGGGAATTGAACTGGTGACCCTTTGGTTCACAGGCCTGTGCTCAATCCACTGAGCTACATGAGCCAGGGCTGATTTTATTTCTTAGAAAAGATAACAAACTCAGCTAAACTTAGGACATGACTGGATATTTAATTTTTAGCCAAAATCTTTAAATGAGCTTATTTTCCCATTGTTTTTTTTTCTATTAAGTTTTGTTTTCTCTTGTTATTTGGGATTTCCAGGGGCTTGGAAATATATTAACATATAAATATGTATTCTATATATAAAATGTATATGGAATATAAATATATATAAATATATTATATATAAAATATAAATATATTCCATATCTATGGAAGATAATCTGAAGTTTTATTCATTTGTGTAAGGCTTTGAATAAATAATTTTCCTCCTTTTTAGCCTTATAAATAAGTAAGAAAATTATTTCAAAATGCATGAATTTGAATGGCACGGACAGAAAAGACTTAGCAGCCCTGGCTGGTGTGGCTCAGCATATTGAGTGCTGGCCTGCAAACCAAAGAGTTGCCGGTTCAATTCTCAGTCAGGGCACATGCCTAGGTGGCAGGCCAGGCTCCCAGTGGGGGACATGTGACAAGCAACCACACATTGCTGTTTCTCTCCCTCTCTTTCTCCTTCCCTTCCTCTCTCTCTAAAAATAAAAAAAAAAAAATTAAAGAGCCAGAGCATCATAATTCCTTGGTGAAGGTATTTTGTAAAGGTCTTTGAACAATCAATTGAATGGAATATTTATTTAAATAAATTTGAGGCCATGGGCAACATTATGAGCAGTTTTGATTTTTTAAAGAAATATAGTGGTTTAGAAATAATGAAATTCTTATTAAAGCATATGTTTCACTCAGTTTAATTTCTCCAACATGAAAATGTATATCTTTGCATTTAAAGTGGGAGATAATTTAAGTAATTTGTCTTTAATTTAACATACTATTCATTTTCAAACCAGTGGTAAATTTAGGTGAAGTTTGTTTCTGTAGAGCTTTGTGTTGTATTTCGGGAAAATTTCACCCCCAAGTTTTGCTTTCACAATTGGAGCAAATTGCATTTAAAAGGGAATAGTGTTCAGTATTCAATTTGATTATTGTATTCTATCCTTTTAGGTTTTGTTGGTGTATGAGAATAAAAAATAAATGTAGTGGTTTATATGGCCATTTGATTAAGAATTGCCTCTGGCCTTTTCATGATACTTTAATCCAAATTGAGGGTATCTTTTGTATATTGCAGTATATGTTAATAGTTTATGTATTACAGAATTGTATATATGAATCCTATGCAATTTTATTAACCAATGTCACCCCAATAAATTTAATTAATTTTTTTAAAAATTAAAAATAAAAAAGCAAAAACAAAAAAACAAATTGAGAGTATCTCCTGTTTCTATGTCTTCTGGTTTAGCTAGGGTCAGGTGTTATAAGTATTTACTCTCCTATTTAGAATCACAATTTCTAGTCATTTCCAAAATATGTTAAGTGCTTATTCTGTAAAATTCAGAGATTAAATGTTTTCCAGTTTTATCTAAGTTTAGAACTTGGAAATAAGTTAGTAAATGGCATGACACTATTTTCATTTTGACATATAAGTGATCCCAAACAGGTTTAGTCCTTTTAAAAAAATTCACATTAGCAATGTTTGAAATGTCTTTTTAAAAATGAAACTTCAGAATGTAATGAAACTCATTGTCTTAGGTTTATTGGAGCTTCTTAACAGAGAGCTGTGGCAAATTGAGAAGCAAGGATGACAGGAATTTATGGAATGGAGTAGGAAATACTGCAGATTATTAAGTTTGGCGTGCAGAGACCAAACCATACTGGAACTGATAGACTTAATATTTGGCTTTAACTTTAAAAGGAACTTAGGTTTTTAGGTTTGACATAAAAAAGGAATCTAGAAGTTATTGAATAGCTAACCTTTCATTTGAGCAGTAAAGGTCAATGAGGTGTTGGATATCAGGAGGATGATAAAACCAAAGTGGAAAGCATGCTCAAAGTTGCTTTCTGATCTTAAGCAGTTTTCAAGTTTGCAAGAGAATGTGTTGACTCAGACTGTCAATGATGTGACACAAAGGGCAGGCTCGATAAATGTGTTAAATCTTTGAATTTGGAAATTCTGAAGGATAACAAGGATTCAAATTTCATTCATGAAATTTTCAAATTTTATTAATTTGAATCCTAGAAGACATTGTAAGATAATGCAAATATTGTTTTATTAAAGTAATGTCAAATCATAGAATCTATTGGAGATGGTGCTCATTGAGGCTATATTAATAAGCTCAAGAAAAACTTGTATGATGTGATGGATGACAGATGTGTGAAAAGAGGTATCTAAAGAAAATAGGGTGTCATCTAATAGATTCATTTCGCTAGTGGAATCAAATCATATGTATTGCATTAAACTATTTTAGAACATTTAGGTTCTTAATAAAACATGTAACAATTGATTCCTCAAAGAGTATTTTCTAACTTGTTTATTTTGAACTAATTTTACATTTGTAAAAATGGTATACAGAGAGTTCCCATGTACCCAATACCTAGTTTTTTTTTTTCACCAGCCTTCCATTAACAATGGTACACTTACCAAGATGAGGAAATGAGCAGTGGTGCAAAACTACTCAGTTCCAGACTTTATTCATATTTCACCAGTTTTCCACTTTTGTCCTTTTTCTGTTCTAGGATCCCACAGTGCTTTTAGTCATCATGTCTCCTTTTGTCTCTAATCTGAGACAAGTCTTCAGTTCAAAGAGTATTGATAAAAAATATTTCTCTAAGGATTTGTGGCTGCTGTAAAATGCATTTGATAATATAGAGGACTTAGAAAATTAAAAGGTAGTTATAAGAATTTTTGATCTGGAAATATTTACCCTGCTTACACATTTTATTTTCTCCCAAATCTTTTAAAATAGCTTTTTTATATTTGCAAAGGGCTTTTAAGTTTTACTTTTTCAGAAAATTACTGAGAAGCAGGAACTAATCTTTGACAATTTTCTCATTTTACTGAAAAGGAAATTGAGCTATAGGGAAGTTACATGTTTTGCCTTAACTTGAACAGCAGTCTCATACACACTGGCAGGTAGAAAGAGGCTGACAAATTACACAGCAAACTTCATTTTGCCAATGTTTTTATTACGACAGCAACCAAAATTTTAAAATGAAACACATCTTCTAAAATTCTACTGTGTAATACATCAAACTTTTTATTCTTTATAAGTTGATACCTTAAATGCTTTCAAATACTTTCAAAATATTTGTCACATTTAAATACCCTATATATTTACTTAGTCTTTAAAGTAACAGTTTTACCCTCAATTCCATGAGTTCAAGACTTTTGCTGCTTTGTATATTGAAACAAGTATTTCTGTTACAAGTTATTTTTAAAAATACAGGTGAGTTTTGGTCCGTAAATAGCATCATTTACTTTATCCCAATTAATATAATGGTTTGAATAATAATGATTAAAGTTAGAAGATGCTATATGAAAGATGAGAATAACAAATGGGAGAGACACAGTCTGATGCTTATTTTATCGGTTTATGGCTTCATTACCTAGAATATTGCCTTTTGCACTGTTTGAGTTTATCCCCTGAATATAATGACCACAGTGAACTGTGGTGGCTCTGAAAGCAGCAGAAAAGGCCTGGAATTTCCACAGAGGATATGACATTTTCCTTTAGTGCTGATCTACACTCACCTTTCCCAAATCAGCTCTAGTGTGGTGATGTTATATGAAATGAAACTTCTTTCCAAACAGAGAAATGATGCAGAGAGGGCCTCCCTTGGCCAACAGAGACACGTTATTTGGAAAACTCATCATTGGGTTGATGTTGTCATGAGGGAAGGATCGATGTGCTGTGGTTCTAACATGACAGCAGTCTTGCCTGTGGTTCTCCCATAAACTAGCCAAGTTGCTCTGGGCCTTTGGAAATTGAGTGTATGTTTATTCTCAGAATACTTTTCTCTTGACTGGGAGATACAAATGTGTTGCTTTTCCATGAATTGTATAATTGGGCCTTATACATTTTTCTCAGTACATTTTAATGTCTGTTTTTACCTCTGTTCATAGGTAACGTTATTAAACAGTTAAAACAAATGTAAAACAGAATTGCCTGCCTTTAAGGCAACCTGGGGAGGTTTTTCATTTACTTTTAGGAGCTCTCTTATCCTTTAATTCCCTTGACCTGAGGCAACTCAACTGCTAGTTTGGCCACAAGTATAAGGGGGATGGGAATGAGAGATGGGAGGCACTTTAAGTTTCCTTTCAACTGATGCCTTTGCTGACAGAAATAAAATAGTGAGTAGTGTTTATTCATATATTTGTGGCTGCTAGCTATTATTCCTTTCAGGTGTTTAATACATGAAACTTAACCAAAGCTTTGGGGAGAAAACTGAAGGCCAAGGACTTATTTTAGGCCTGTGAGCATATAAGCAAGTGAGCATTTTGCTGCTGCTTAGAAACTACCCACACTGGGTCTGTTGCTGCTAGTGTCTAATCATATGAAAAGCAAGCATACAATGTAAATCTTATAAAAACTACTAATTATAAATATGGCCTCCTGAAACATAGGAAGTGAACATTTCTTTCTGGGCCATGAATGAAAGGAGTTTTCAAATGAATGCATCTACACAATGTACTAGATCATATTACATCTGTGAATTGAAGTT
This sequence comes from Phyllostomus discolor, assembly GCF_004126475.2. Classification (NCBI taxonomy): domain Eukaryota; kingdom Metazoa; phylum Chordata; class Mammalia; order Chiroptera; family Phyllostomidae; genus Phyllostomus; species Phyllostomus discolor. The sequence goes on along the minus strand of NC_050198.1, from coordinate 29,933,538 downwards.
AAGAGCTGTGTGAAAACTTAAGTAAAGGAGAGAATGAAATAAGTTTTTCAGCTATATATTTCTACACATTTTTATATTTATATGTTCATTTGAGGCTGGGTCCTTAAGAAAAACTTTATAGTAATGTTTAACAGGGTTGTGACTACATTTCATGAAGCTCCATATTTTATTTTGACTACTTAAGTTAAGCATTTGTAATACCATTTTTGCTCCCTTTGCATATTTCTTTCTTTAAGGAACTGGGAAAAATATTGGTTCTTTTTCTTGCAGTTGTTTATAATTATTTTTTTTTTGCTTTTTAGGAGAACCCTTTCATAATAGTACAAGTTAGACATTTTTATGCATAGTGTTAATGTCCAAAGGCATGAATTGGAATGAGAAAAGAAGGGAGCATGCTCCCCTTAGAAATATTGAGAAATGAAGTTTTACTTTGCAAACCTTTTCTACATTAGTACAAATCCACTTATTGTTAATTTATTTTCTTTTGCTGACTCTCAACATAGGTGCCTTGTTAACTTTTGACTACACAGTAATAGTTCTCCAGTTTTTAAAAATTGATTTTTATCATTGCAAACCAAGAACACTTCAAGTGGTTATAGAACAAGGCTGTTGTATGTAATGAATGAAACTCTTAAACTGTTCCCTAGATTGGTCATGGTTATGTTCTATTGAATCCTTATATTCTGTTAGTGATCAGGTTGTCTGTTTAGGTATTATGTATATATCTTAGTGCTTAATAAGTGTTGAATATTCTGTAGCCACATTTGTGCTATAGTTCTTAGAATAGTTAACATAAAAATTCTCAAAGTACAGTTCTTAGTGCTTAATAAATGCTGAATATTCTATAGCTACTACTTTGGGTTCCCAGAGCATATAGTATTACCAAATTTAAGGCCTATGAAAGTCTGCAATGTTTAATGAGTACTAAGATTTTCTTTGTATTGGAATTTATGAATGACCCACTTTTCTTCATGTACTCTAAATACTTGATGCTTTTAAAACGGTATGGTCTTGGCCATATTGTTTTAATGATTTTTCCTCCATTTTCACTTGAAGCTGTTATAAAATAAGGCCTTTGCTGCCATGTTAACTTGATTATAATTTATACAGAACAAAAATATATGTGATTCATCATCATCAATACTATACTGGAGTATTCTTTTAAGTCCTGAAATTTCTTTTTGGACATCTTGCACTCCTAGCTACGGACTAAGAAAGTGTGTTAGATTAGCATGCAGCATTGAGGCTTGGGTAAGCTATTGACTCAATACTGTGATCATCTCATATGATTACAACAACTACATACTTAGCAAGAGAGTTCCTAGCCTGTAAGTAGGTTTATTCTATCTGAAGTCAGGCCTTGGCTAATAAGAGAGGTTTATGGCATCTGGGAGATGGAATTTCAGAAATTTGATTAAAAGAAAAGGAGGGGGAATGTGATCTGTTTAGGGGTAAACAAAGTGTCTAGGGAATTATTTTTTTAGTCTGCATTAAGTCATTGTGTTATTTTATTAAACCCTGCTTTCTCTCAACCTTCTCGGGTGTCACATATTAAAAGATAATGCACATTTGGTAATAAAACACCTAGCCTAGAGAAAAGTAACTGATTTCTGCTTCTTTAAATATTTCACTTATTTATTTGTAGATAGGGGAAGGGAGGGAGAAAAAGAGTGAGAGAAACATTAATGTGTGATTGTCTCTCAAGCACCCCCTACTGGGGACCTGGCCCATAACCCAGGCATGTGTCCTGACTGGGAATCAAACCAGCAACCCCCTGGCTTGCAGGCAGGCACTCAACCACTCAGCCACACAAGCCAAGGCTGATTTCTGTTTTCAGAAGAGAAGCATAGTGTTTTCACTAGGTCCATCCTTCTGTAATTTTCCTAAAACAGATGCAGAAACTGAGCCCTGAAAAGGTTGCAAGATCCTTGAAGTTATACAAAGAACTATAGTAGCATATGGCTTATCTGGGAGGTAGAGATGAGAACAGCTTCTATTTGATTGGCATCCTCTTTTGCTCAGCTTGGTGAATATTCACCTATAGATTACATCACTTAAATTCTTTTTAAGTGTTAAATTTACATGGAAAAATACATATGTTGCTTTTAAAATGGAAGCTTTTCAGCAGCATTTAGATCTATCTGTATGCTATGGTTTAAACCAAATTAACCAGCTAATTTCAGATTTGTCTTTTGGAAAGTTATTTCCAACTGGTCTTTCATTTACTGGTTAAACCAAGGATGCTTCTCTGAGGAAGAGGTTCTGTGCTCTTAATTTGTGCTGGCCAATTTTTCTTGTATTCTCTGTGCTGCAGCCTTTTACCTGCTTCTAAAGCATCACATTCCCTGTGTTCTGACTGCTTTCTTTGGTGCCCTACTGTCCCCAAGTACCTGGGCTTCTGGAGGGCACAGAGCCTACGGGCTTCACTAGGCAGCTCTATCTGCCCACCCATTACTGGAGTGCCACAGTGAACAGATCTTCTTGCTGGAAAGCTCTCTTAGGGTTCCAATCTACAGCCAGGGTAGATAATTCTCACTGTAATGAGTGAAATACTGGTTTCTTTAGGAAGAGACTTAGAAAGTGACATGGATGACATAAGCCTCTACTCAGAATCCATGTTTGAGGTCAAAGGAAAATATGAGGGGTTTTCTCATACTTTCTCATGGGTTTCCATTTGTGGAATACCTGTCATGTGTCAAGCTCTAAGACAATATGACCACATTTAATCCTTACTGTAACACCGAGGAAGAGATTATTGAACTTATTTTAGATATGAGGCCATATCTAAGAGATGCATTCAAGTTATTTGTCCAAGATCACATAAGTAGTAGAAAATAGAGGGTATGCATTTTTCTTGCTTGTCTGATTTCACCAAACCATACCAAGAAAAATAACAAAATGGATGTTTGATACTTCTTTCTTGCATATAAATAACAACATATTGATCTTTTAGGGCATGTACTTTTAGTTTTGAAAAATTTGTGTCTGATAATTACATTATGTATTATTCAAAAAACATTTCTGAGGACCCACTATATGCCGGACTCTGAACTAGGTGCTCTTGATAAAGCAGTGAAAAGATATAAAACAAATACTATTTTATAGAGTCTTGAAATAAAACTAGAAGCTTTATCTGTACATATTTCATTGTGTCCCTTCTTCACTATCCAGACATTGAAATATAGACCCCAAGATTAATCATTGTTGTTTTACATTGGTTCACAGAATTTCTGAACTAACAGGTACTTCTGAGGTTACTTAGCCAGCTCTTGAGGGTCTGGGGGAAATGTGAACTAAACCATTATGTTATTAATACATGTCAAGAAAGGAGATTTCATTAAGCTTTTGTGGTAGCCTCTGCTTTAGACTGTTAGAGCCTGTTGTGACAGCAATAAATTATTTCTTCTCCATCGGAGTTGGCTGATATAAGCATCAATTTTAAGCTGAATACATACATTAAAATATTTTTAAACCCTGACTGGTGTGGCTCAGTTGGTTAGAGCATTGTCCCATAAACTGAAGGGTCACGGGTTTGATTCCCGGGTCAGGGTACATGCCTAGGTTGTGGTTTTTGTTTCTGGTTGGGGTGTGTCAGAGAGGCAACCAATTGATCAGATGTTTCTCTCCCTCTCTCTCTCTCTCTCTCTCCCTCTCTTTCCCTCTCTCTAAAATCAGTAAGTATGCCTCTGGGTGAAGATTAAAAAATATTTTTTTATCTTAAATTTTATACCTTTAACGAAAAAAAGTACCTTCAGAGGGTTTGAAATGATGAGCAGGAAGCCCTGGCAGGTTTATTACCTATGTGGACTGAATCCTAACAATTGTGGTGACAGTCTCTGACAGTTACTTCTGCTTTTCTGTTGCAAACTATTTGATCAGTTTACCTCACTTTGCAATATAGTTTAGAAGCTTTTGGAACATTTCTTCTGGTAGTTATCTCAGCTGCCTCATAAGTGACTTGACTTTTTCTTCCAAAAGGCCTTATGCTTCCTACAGAATTGTATATGTATCTTTTAAAATTTTTATTTATTTTTATAGAGAGAGGAAAGGAGGGAGAAAAGGAGGGAGAGAAACATTGATGTGAAAGACAAACATCGATTGGTTGCCACTCCCATGTGTCCTGACCAGGGACCGAACCCACAAACCAGGCATGTGTCCTGACCTGGAATTAAACCCTGTGACCTTTCACTTTGCGGGATGATGCCCAACCAACTGAGCCACACCGGTCAGGGATGTATACGTACTTTTTGTTCTTTTGTTGATTGTTATAGTTAAAAGTCTGACATATTATTATAATAGAATTATTAATTCCTGGGCTTGAGTATGGTTTATAAAACTCTCCCATGTGGTAATTTGCCGGTTGAAAAACTTAAATGATGACTACTTTCACCTCAGGCCTCAGAATCCGTCATTGTGTTTATATGTTTAATGTGTAGGGAGAAATCATATACTTCAAATGCTTGCACCTTGAGAGTGCCAGTTGTGGGGGAAACGTCTCACAAAAGAATAACTTGTCAAATTTTCCTAGAAGTTTCTCATTGAAAGTGTTATGTTTTTCAGATTCTAATATTAAACTAGAAGCTTTACATGTGCATTTTCTATCATGTCCTTTTTTCACTATCAAATCAAGGTGATGAAACATAGAATCCTAGATGCACTCATTCTGTGGTATGCAGCACTACCAGGTTTACTTAACAGAGTTAAGGCTCTCTGGAATGTCATTCTGATTGCTGGAGCCTGGTTTCAGGGTCTTTGGGGTCCCAGGACCACGTTCACTTCAGTATGTGAGGCCATTCTTGGCTTGATTCACCTTACAGTGGCTTTTTTATCCTGGTCCAACAAAGCAAAGTGCCCATAGCTAGAATCATGACTTTAGATGACCATTTTTTTTGGTCTACTTTCTCAGTATACCAATCTAACCTTTTCCTTTTATACCTATTTAATATTGTGCTTCAGATGTAAGTTAAAGACTTAACATAAAATCTCACTTCATTGCCAAAAGATTACATATAATAATTTACCTGTTTTCCAAGGTGAGACTTTTCCATTGGAATCACTATGAATGTGGTACTGGTTTTGGTGGAGTGTGTCTTGAAGATTTTTTAAGGCAGTGTAGTAACGTTCCTTGCACTTACCTTTAATAACAACACTCATTTCAATATTAGTTATTTGTGTAATTGTTTAATATCTTCCCCACTGAAGTTCAAATTATATGATGACAGATACTGTCATCACATTGCCTCACATATATAGTAGCTGTCCAGTCAGTATTTGTTTTATGAGTAGTATAGAGGAAACACTGTGCTGGGACCCTGGAACTTGGGCTCCAATCCCATTTTTGCCTCAGCAAGGTATGCACCCTTGGGCCAGTCACTTCCCACACTAGACCACAGTCTCCTTATTTAGGGAAATAGGACATGGGCATGGAGATTCATGAGGTTGCTTTCAGCTGTATGAGTCTCAGTTTGTGTCTGACTAAATGGAGGAAGAATTGCAGCCAGTGAGTCGGATGCCACAACTTTGTTTCCAAATGCATTCCCTCTATTGAAGTGCCCTTAGGCTAGGAATGAATGGCTGGCCCAAAGAGCCCATGCCAGAACCCGAGTCACCTCTTTTGAGACATCTGAGGGCAGTATTTTCCTTTTTGTTTTCCCTGTAGTAGCTGAATTCTCTTCAAAATTATAAAAGAATTTAAAATACTGCTTATTATATGTGGGCAGAAGCCATGTTAGCACTTAACCTGTGCCAGAGTATTTGCTGCATGTAAAATGAAGGAATCCCAGAAGGTGGTTCACAGGGCAGTTGTTCTAATGCGAGGGGGGATGGAGACCCTGTGGTCTTCCCTGACCAGCTTTACACTTAGACCTGACCCCACTCTCCACCCTCTAACTTCTACCTCAGCCCCATCTGTAGCCCCATAGTTTCTAGCTACTTAATAGAACATCATTTCAAATCCTTTCCCAGGCTAGGAAATAGGGATTTGGATAACTGTAGTAACTATGTTGGCATGTGACAGGCCAATTTCAGAAGCTAGAAGCCTGAAATTTAAATCCCCCGCCAAGGCTCCCTATAAACTCCCCCTTTCCCCATCAGATTCTCTGCCAAGAAGACTGGATACCTTTCTGGTAATCTGAAAGATCCTGGATCAAATTGTTCTCTAATTCAGGGGGAATCAAATGAGAATTGAACAAAGACTTCTTATACCAACCAATTCTTGAAAATAAAACTACAACCTACCACCTCAGATGAAATTGATACCTTGATGAATAGTCTATAATTATTAATAAAATTGGATTCATACTCAAAATCCGGAAAAAGAAACCTCCAGACCCAGATGGTTTCATTGGTAAATTATAAAAACAGTTTACCTGGCTGGCGTAGCTCAGTGGATTGAGCATGGTCTGGGAACCAAAGTGTCCCAGGTTCGATTCCCAGCCAGGGTACATTCCTGGGTTGCAGGCCATAACCCCCAGCAACTGCACATTGATGTTTCTCTGTCTCTCTATCTCCCTCCCTTCCCTCTCAAAAATAAATAAATAAATAAATAAATAAATAAATAAAATCTTTAAAAAATTAAAAAAATAAAAACAGTTTAAGGAAGAAATACCATTTTTAGATCATCTCTTTCAGAAGAAGGAAAACTTCCTAATTTATTATATAAGGCCAGCATTACATTGATATTAAAGATGATAAAAACAACAATGGTGACGACAAAACCACAGACCAATATCCCTAATGAAGGTCAATTTTTAAAAATGGTAAAATATATGAACAATATTAATTGTCAAATTTATGTGTGTAGAGTTGTTCATAATATTCTCATATTCTCTCTTTATTTTATTTTGTTTTAAGATTTTTTACTCATTTTTTAGAGAGAGGGAAAGAGAAAAAAAGGGAGAAATACCAATGTGTGGTCCCCAACTGGGGACCCAGCCTGAAATCCAGGCATGTGCCCCCGACCTTGAACCCAGCCAGTGACCTTCTGGTTCGCAGGCTGGCACTCAGTCTGCACACACTGAGCCACACCAGCCAGGGCTTCTCTTATTCTTGTAATATCAGTGGAATCTATGTTACCCTCTTTCACTCCTGATATTAGTAAGTTGTGTTTTCTCTTTATTTCCTTTGTAAGGTTTGCTAGAGGCTTAACAATTTCATCAATATGTTTAAAGAACCAATTTTTGTTTTCACGGATACTTTTTCTGTTTTTTTGTTTTGCTTCCAATTTCACTTATTTCTGCTGTTATCTTTTGCCATTATTGCCATCTTTCTTGCTTTGAGTATACATTGCTCTTCAATTTCTATATTCTTCAGGTGAAAGCTTAGATTATTCACTAAACACCTTTTAAATATAAATCTTTAATATTATAAATTTTCCCTATAAGTGCCATTTTAACTGCATCACACACACTTCGATATGTTGTATTTTCATTTTGTTCAATCCAATTTTTTTTTCCACAGGAGAATTTCTCTTTTACCCATACATTATTTAGTACTATGTTGTATAATTTCCAACTTCTGGAAATTTTTATTTTTGTTGATTTCTAGTTTAATTTTATTATGGTCAGAAGACATACTTTGTTATTTCAGTTTTTCTAAATTTGTCAAAGTTATCAGGGTGTGGTATCAGAATGTTTTGTGTCCCCTTTAAAGGAAATTATTATGCTTTTGTTGTATAGAATATTTTATAAATATGAGATTAAATAGGTTAACAGTACTTTCTGTCTACTAGTTCTATATATTACTGAGAAAGGAGTGTCAAAGCTTCCAACTTTAGACTTACCTGTTTCTTCTTTGAGTTCTGTCAGTTTTTGATTCCATGTATTTTGAAGGTCTATTGTTGGGTATAAATGCACATCTTCTTGGCAAATTCACTCTTGTCATCATGTCATGTCCTTTGTCCCTGCATCAATGTAAGAAATCTTCAAACCTGTAGAGAATTTTTATGAGTTTGTTTGAGCCATAAAATAAAATAAATTTGAGCCAACTGATGACAATGGCCAGGAAGTAACACCTGAAAGGATTGAGAAAAATGATCTGGAAAAATGGCAGTTTTACTACATATTTTATACATTAGAATCAAAGGGCAAGACTTAAGGGAGTTACGTGAAATCCATTGGTGATGGACAGGGGAGGGAGCTGGAGAAAGTGGGAAACCTCTGGGGATGGATAAAAAGTAAAACGAATAGGCACATACCTCTTTTAACATAGGTGGGGTGGGTACAGGATAGGTAATAGTCAACAATTAACAAAATAATAATGAAGGGATTTTTTTTTTTTTGGTCTTCCTTTGGTTCAGTGGTAGTGCTTTGAGAGTTCGGGTGGGAAATTATTTTGTTATTCCAAAGGTGTATATCAGGTATGTTATCCTGGATGCAAAAAAGACAGCAGACAGACTTGGTTAAGATAAAGATTGACCTTTGTTGGGGAAGAAGACTGCTCTTGGACATACCAGCTGCCAAGAACCACTTTTAGTTAGAAAATTTTAATTTCAGACCATCCATTGTGGTTACTTTCTAGGTCGGTGAGTTTGTAAGGCCTCCACACAGGCCTCCCGTGAGTTTGTCAGGTTTGATGCATTGCCCCTTCTCTTCCACACCTGGCAAATGAAGTACACTTTGTCTGACATATCCATTCCAGATTGCTTTTGAAGTGTTTGCATGATATAACTTTTTCTATCCTTTTACTTTTTTTAACTTTGTCTTTAATATATTTTATTGATGATGCTATTACAGTTGTCCCATTCCCCCTTTTACTCCCCTCTACCCTGCACACCCCTCCCACCCACATTCCTCCTGCTTTAGTTCATGTCCATGGGTCGTACACATAAATTCATTGGCTTCCACATTTCCTATACTATTCTTAACCTCCCTCTGTTTATTTTCTACCTACCCTTTATGCTACATATTCCCTGTACCTTTTCCCACATTCTATCCACTCCCCACAGCCCTGATAACCCTCCAAGTGATACCTATTTCTGTGATTCTGTTCCTATTTTAGTTGTTTGCTTAGTTGTTGTTGTTGTTTTTTAGGTTTATTTGTTGATAGCTGTGAGTTTGGTGTCATTTTACTGTTCATATTTTTCATCTTTTTTTAGATAAGTCCCTTTAACATTTCATATAATAAGGGCTTGGTGACGATGAAACCTTACCTTATGTGGGAAGCACTTTATCTGCCCTTCCATTCTAAATGATAGCTTTTCTGGGTAGAGTCATTTTGGATGGAGGTCCTTGCCTTTCATGACTTTGAATACTTCTTTCCAGCCCCTTCTTGCCTGTAAGGTCTCTTTTGAGAAATCAGCTGACAGTCTTAAGGGAACTCCTTTGTAGGAAACTGTCTCCTTTTCTCTTGCTGCTTTTAAGATTTTCTCCTTATCTTTCATCTTGGGTAATGTAATTATGATGTGCCTTGGTGTGTGCTTCCTTGGGTCCAACTTCTTTGGGACTTTTGAGCTTCCTGGACTTTCTGGAAGTCTATTTCCTTTGCCAGATTGGGGAAGTTCTTCATTATTTTTTCAAATAAGTTTTCAATTTCTTGTTCTTCTTTTCCTTCTGGCACACCTATGATTCGGATGTTGGAATGTTTAAAGTTGTCTTGGAGCTTCCTAAGTCTCTCCTTGTTTTTTTGAATTTTTCGTTCTTCATTCTATTCTGGTTGAATGTTTATTTCTTCCTTTTGCTCCAAACTGTTGATGTGAGTCCCAGTTTCCTTCCCCTCACTGTTGGTTCCCTGTACATTTTGCTTTATTTCACTTTTCATAGCCTTCATTTTTTTCCTCTATTTTGTGAACATACTCAAGCATTTCTGTGAACAACCTGATTACCAGTGTTTTGAACTCTGCATCTGATAGGCTGCTTATCTCTACATCGCTTAGTTCTATTTTTGGAGCTTTGATTTGTTCTTTAATTTGGGCCATATTTGTTTGTCTGGGCACACCTGTTATGTAGTAAGGGATGGAGCCTTAGGTATTTGCCAGGGCAGGTTAACCCACATCTCTGCATTGTGAGGCTATATGTGGAGGAGGAGTCAGAGGGAGCAATGCTGCTTGCTCAGCTCTCAGCCGGCTTTCAGTCACTTCCTGCACTACCCACAAGCAAATTGGGCACTTGTCATGCTGATTCCTGGGTGGGTGGTTTTGTATACATTCTAGGACTCTGTGGGACTCTCCAATGAACTCTCCTGTGAGGCTGGGAATTTCTCCTGCCACCTCAGCTCTCCCAGGTTTTTTCAGTCAGATTTTGAGGCTTTATTTTCCTATACTACTAGAACCCTGGGTTGTGGGGTCTGTCTTGATCACCAGTAGCTCCTCCCAGTTTATCTGCACACAAAAGAGGGATGGCCAGGTCCTCCAGGCACCACCGTGCCTACACCAGTCAGTCCTCTGGCCACTGCCGCCTTGCCTCTCTGCCTGGGCTGCTGGTCTCTGCTGCTGGTCTTTGCCCCTCCTAGGAGCCTGGAGGAATGTTTCTTCTTTAACTCCTTGGTTGTTGGACCTCTATACAAATTGATTTCCTGGCATTTGTGGTTATGTTTTGTTTTTAAATTGGTTGTTGTTCTTTTGGTTGTGCGAGGAGGCAAAGTGTTATCTACCTATGCCTGCTTCATGGCTGGAAGTCTTGCAGAAGTACCTCTTCTTTAAAAAAAAATAATTTATTTATTTTTAGACAAGCATTTAAGAACACAAGGAAAAATTTTGAGTACCATTTACAAACATGGAAGTTTAAAATTAGATCAATAATTTGAAATGCTATTCATAGTAAGCAGCTTAAGGGGTTATTTGGACATCCTTGTGTAATTTTAAGACCTTCCCACATGTGAAAAGATACATGTATTTTTTTAACTCTTTTTTGGACAAGTGCTGTTCAGGATTTTTAGCAGGTTGGATTTCAGCATTGGGAAGGAGGGAGAAAGAGAAGATGATAAATATCAATGTGTGGCTGCATCTAGTGCACCCCCCTGTGGGCAGCTGTCCCGCAACCCAGGCACGTGCCCTGACTGAAATTGAATCTGAGACCCTTTGGTTCATAGGCCAGCACTCAATCCACTGAGCCATGCCAGTCAGAGGAAGTACTTCTTTTTTTTTTAATTATGTTCTTTTTTAAAAGATTTTATTTATATATTTTTAGAGAGGGAAGGGAGGGAGAAAGAGAGAGAAACATCAATGTGCAGTTGCTGGGGGCCGTGGCCTGCAACCCAGGCATGTGCCCTGACTGGGAATCGAACCTGTGATGCTTTGGTTCGCAGCCTGTGCTCAATCCACTGAGCTACGCCAGCCAGGGCTTAGGAAGTACTTCTTTAATGAAGTAAGCTTTGTTGTGTAAGTTTGTCAGTGCCTTGTTTTATATTCTAAATGTTGTACGTGCTTATAATTCCTGGAGAAGGGATTATTCTGCTAATTATTAAAATAGTTTAGTTAAAATCACAGAACACTTGCCTCTGTGAAAATCTGAACTAAAGTTGTAAATACCTCCATTAATAGCAGAATGGTTAAAGGTGTGACCAGTATGGTGAATGATATTCAAAGACCTGTTGTTCAGGAGGGGTGGGGTACAGGAAACTCTGCTGGTGTCAGAGTAGAATGGAATGTTTTAGGGAGTAGGGCAGGCAGCACAGTGGGAAGGTCTGGCTCCAGCCTGAGCCCACTTACCGGATGTCAGGAGGAAGTGTGACTAAAGTCATAGCCACGCCACATGGTGGGTCAGCTGGAGCCAGAGCAGGGACCGCTGTGGCCACACATCCTGAGTTTCCATAGTTTAATGCAGTGGACTTGAAATAAAGGGTGGATGAAGGATGCTGGCTGGGCATTCAGAGTGCGTGGGCTGTATGTCTTAAGTGACACTGGGTGCAGATTATAGCATTTCATCTGCTTTTCCTTTGACTCCTTTTAAACATACAGCCCATGGTTTGCAAGAGGTTATGCCTATATGTGCTAAAAGGATCTTAAAACCTTTAGCATTTAAGAACACAAGGAAAAATTTTGAGTACCATTTACAAACATGGAAGCTTAAAATTAGATCAATAATTTGAAATGCTATTCATAGTAAGCAGCTTAAGGGGTTATTTGGACATCCTTGTGTAATTTTAAGACCTTCCCACATGTGAAAAGATACATGTATTTTTTTAACTCTTTTTTGGACAAGTGCTGTTCAGGATTTTTAGCAGGTTGGATTTCAGCATTTCAACAGTTTTACAGTATTGTCATCCAGTTTGACAGATTAAATGGGCACTTAGAGGAAATGGAATGAATCACTGGAATGTATTGTACTTAAGGAACATGGGAGGTATCAGGTTTCAGCTGTGATTACTATTTTGCTGATGATTTCTCAACTATGTGGCTTGCTTAACCCTGCCTCTACTTGAAAGATGTCTAGTATTTCTTGATTGTAAAAATGTTAATGAGTCTTAGAAAACTGGTGTAGAATTCTTATAGTCCATTAGAATTTGAAGTCTCATGTGAAAATTTTTTATTTCTCTTTTAAAAAATATTGTATTGATTGTGCCCTGGCTGATGTGGCTCACTGGATTGAGCACAGGCCTGCGAACCAAAGGGCTTGATTCCCAGTCAGGGCACACGCCTGGTTTGTGGACCAGGTCCCCAGTGGGGGACACATGAGAGGCAACCATACATTGATGTTTCTCTCTTTCTCTGTTTCTCCCTCCCGTTCTCTCTGAAAATAAATAAATAAAATCTTTAAAAAATATGTTATTGATTGTGCTGTTACAGTTGTCCCAATGTTTTCCCTTTTGCCCCCCCCAACAGTACCACCATTCCCCTCAGGCAGTCCCCTCACTTTGGGTCATGTGTATAACTTCTTTGGCTACTCCGTTTTCTATATTATACTTTACATCTTCATGGCTGTTCTGAAACTACAGATTTGTACTTCCTAATCCCTTCACCTCTTCACCCATTCCCCTAAGCCCCACCCCCCATCGGGGAACTCTCTGTATACAAGATTCTGTCACTGTTCTTTTTGTTTGCTTAGTTTACTTTTTAAAATTCAATTGCTGATAGGTATGTTTTTATTGCCATTTTATTATTCATTATTTTGATTTTCTTCAATTTCTTACTTAAGTCCCTTTAACATTTCATGTAATAAGGGCTTGGTGATGATGACCTCCTTTAACTTGACCTTATCTGGGAAGCACTTTATGTGCCCTTCAATTCTAAATGAAAGCTTTGCTGGATGGAGTCATGTTGGATATAGGTCCTTGCCTTTCATGACTTGGAATACTTCTTTCCAGGCCCTTCTTGTCTGTAAGATTTCTTTTGAGAAATCAGCTGATAGTCTTATGGGCACTCCTTTGTAGGTAACTGTCTCTTTTCTCTTGATGTTTTTAAGATTCTCTCCTTATCCTTAATCTTGGGTAACTTAATTATGTTGTGTCTTGGACCACTCCTTTGCATTCATCTTGTTTGGGATACTCTGTGCTTCCTGGACTTGCATGTCTATTTCCTTGACCACATTAAGGAAGCTTTCTTTTGTTATTTTTTCAAAAAATTTACAACTTCTTGCTCTTCCTCTTCTCCTTCTGCCCCCCCCACCATAAGGCAAATGTTGGACCTCTTGAAGTTGTCCCAAAGGCTTCTTATACTCTGTTATTTTGGATTATTTTTTTCTTCTTGTTGTTCTGATTGGTCGTTTTTGCTTCCATATGTTCTATATCATTGATTTGATTCACAGCTTCACCCACTCCACTGTTGATATCCTGTAAACTGTTCATTTCCATTAGTATAACCTTCATTTCTGCCTGGCTCTTTTTTATGCATTGAAGTACTCACTGAATTCCCTGAGCAGCCTTAAAACCATTTTTTTGAACTCTGCATCTGATAGATTACTCATCTTTATTTTGTTTAGTTCTTTTTCTGGGATTTTGTTGTGTTCTTTCATTTGGGCCATATTTCTTTGTCTCCTCATTTTGGCAGCCCTCCCTGTGTTTTTCTCTGTGTATTAGGTAGAGCTGCTATGACTTCTTGTCTTGGAAACATGGCCTGTAGGGTCCAGTGGCACAGCCTCCCCTACCACCCAAGCTGGGTACTCAAGGTGTGTCCTCTGGATGGGCTGAGTACACCCTCCTTTTGTTTTGAGCCTTGGTTGCTGTTGACAGATCAATGGGAGGGATATACCCAGGCCAGTCAGCTGCAAGGACTGGCTGTGACCACTAACCACCAACCTCCACCCTCTGTGGAGGTTCAGCTGTGTAGGGGCAGGATGGTGGTGTTCTGACATGGTCTGTAGCTGTCTACTGGGTATGCAGCCTCTAGGGTTTCCCAGTTGATGCAGGTCAGGTTCAACCACCATCTGTGTTCTTCCTGGGGCCACCCTGTGTGAGATACAAAGCAATCTACAGATAGCTGCTACTTGTGCTGGTCTTGGAGGTTCCCAGGCAGAGCCAAAGTGTGATCCAAAGCTGGCTGCTGCTAGTGCCAGGCCTGGGGCCACTTAGCCAGTGGTAAGAAGGCTGGATGTAGGCCTGTAAGTTGGATAGGGCTGAGTCCCAGGTAAATGCCAGGGCGTGGCAAACAGTGTAAGCCAGATTGATGGAGTTAGAGATATGGTTCTCCCCTGCCTGTTCCTGTGGCTCCGTGGGGGAGAAGGATCAGAAAAGGCACAGTGACCTCTGTCTGCCAGTCTGTCTGGAAGAGAGGTGTTCCCTAGCTCTTGCCCTGATGTCAGATACTTCAGTTCCTTTCCAGAAGCCACTGTTGTCGTTCAGTCTGC
>NC_050198.1:29484003-29597441 GCF_004126475.2 Phyllostomus discolor | reverse complement strand
CCTTCTCGGGAGCGCCCAGGGTCCTGTAGGGAAAAGTCAGATTGGCCCTGGAGATAGTACCTGAGAGACTTACTGAGATTTGGCTAGGAAGCGTGATCAGCATTTCAAAAGTCCATCAGCCAGTTGAAGCCAGCAAGATCAGAAAAACTGGTCTGGCCAGTAAGAAACCAACAAGAGGTAGTTTAGTTGTTTAGTTTAGTTTAGTTTAGTTTAGTTTAGATTAGATTAGTTTAGTTTAGTTTTGTTTTGTTTTGTTTTTGTGGCTGTTGTTGGTTGATTGGTTTTACCTTGTGTTTTAAGTGACATTTTCTTTTTCAATTCTTATTATTTTTATATCTTGCAATCCCTTATGTTTCGCTTTCATTCATCCTAGTATTATTCCTTCCACTCCTAATTTATCTCTCCTGCACTCCATCTTCTGCTTTTTTCCTTTTTTTTTATCTTGCAAGTTACTGTAAATTTGTATTATATTTTTCTGATTTTTCTGACATTTTTTTTATCTTAATAGTATTTTGGCATTCTTTTTCTTTCTGTATAATCTTCTTTGCTTGGCTGGTTATACTGTCATTTGATAGGTTCCCCCGGTATCTCAGTCACAGTGTGTTGATAATTTACTATCTTTCATCTGTGTTCCATTAATATACCTCTCAAGGTTCTATACTACTTATTCTTGTTATCTAGATCTCATAGATTCTGCCACAAGACTGTCACTTTACTATTACTATTAATAAGACCTAGTTGATACAATTGTAAATACTACTCAACACCCCTACCTGATCTCAGCCCACTTTGCAATTTCTTGTACTATACTATTGTGGGGGTTGTCTCTATTCTTTTACACACTACTCCTATTTACTAATCTTTATTCCAACCCTACATCAGAATCTGACCTCCCACAGACTCACAGCTTGCTAGTTCCAACTAACAATCCTTTCGTCCCCAATAAGAGTCTTACCTTCTTTCCATCCTTTCTAAAATGTGGATACTGGGGTGGAGGATCACGGTTAACACTATAAGGAGCCAAAGGATAACCCATCTCTTCTCTACTGGCTACTAATGTGAATATCATAGTATACTGTCTTGCTGTCTTAAACCATTGTGCCTCACTCTTCCAACTGATCACAAAAAAGAGTAGGGGGAAGTTGTGAACACCAGGATACACGAAGGAGATTGCACCACTGAATCTCACAAATATTCTACCACAGAAGTTCACACCATAATTACAGGGAATCAGAACAGATCAAATTAACAAACAAGAAGAAAAAAAGAAGAAACCCACGAACCATGAGAAAACAAAGAAACAACCCCCAATTGAAGGGAAATGAGGAAGCCTCAGGAAAAATGCTAGGTGAAATAGAGGCAACTCAACTATCAGATAGTGAGTTCAAAACAATGATTATCAGGAAGTTCAAAGAACTCACAATGAGCTTTCAGAAATTAGAGGGCAACTACATCAATCTCACTGCAAACTATATAAACATGAAAAAGGAAATAGAAACTCTCAACAAAGACCAAGAGGAAATGAAGAATGCCATTTCTGAACTGAAGAACACAGTAGAAGGAATGAAAAGCAGGATTCATGAAGCAGAAGATTGGATTACCAAGCTAGAGGACAAAGTAGTAAACAACACCCAGAAAGAGCAAGAAAAGGAAAAGTGGCTCAGAAAGAATGAAGAGGGATTAAGAGAAATACAAGACGATATGAAACGTAATAATATCCGTATAATAGGGATACCAGAAGGAGAAGAAGAAGAGCAAGGGATAGAAAACCTACTTAAAAAAGTAATGAAGGAAAACTTCCCTAATTTGATGAGAGAAAAAGTCACACAAATCCAGGAAACAGAGAGTCCCAATCAAGAGGAACCCAAAGAGGCCCACCTCAAGACACATCATAATTAAAATGACAAAATTTCAAGACAAAGAAAGAATCTTAAAGGCAGTAAGGGAGAAACAGGAAGTAACATACAAGGGATCCCCAATAAGGCTAACAGCTGACTTCTCAATGGAAACACTTCAAGCTGAAAGAGAATGGCAAGAAATATTCCAAGTAATGAGAACCAGGGCTCTGCAACCAAGGCTACTTTACCCAGCAAGGGTCTCAATCAATATAGAAGGCCAAATAACAAGCTTCCCAGACAAAAGAAGTCTAAAAGAATACACCCCCACCAAACCAGCTCTGCAAGAGATTCTAAAAGGACTGCGTTAAGGAAGGGAAGGAAAAGAGAGAGAGAGAGGGAGAGGAACACAAGTATATAAAAGACAATGAATAAGTACCTATCAATAATAACCTTAAACGCAAATGGATTAAATGCTCCAATCAAAAGAAATAGAATAGCTGAATGGATAAGAAAAAATGGCCCACATATATGCTGCCTACAAGAGACCCACCTCAGGATAAAAGACCTACACAGGCTGAAAGTGAAGGGCTGGAAACAAATCTTCCAAGCAAATGGACAGGAAAAAAAAGCCGGGGTAGCAATACTCATATGAGACAAAATAGACTTCCAGAAAAGGTCCATAAAGAGAGACCCAGAAGGTCACTTCCTAATACTCAAGGAAAGAATCCACCAAGAAGACACAAATATTGTAAATATATATGCACCCAACATAGGAGCACCCAAATACATAAAGAAAATCTTAGAGGACTTCAAGAAAGATATGGACAGCAACACAATTATAGTGGGGGATTTTAACACCCCACTATCATAATGGACACATCTTCCAAACAAAATATAAACAAAGATATTGTGGCATTGAACAATACCCTTGATAAAATGGACTTTACTGATATATACAGAGCCCTCCATCCCAAAGAAGCTAAATACACATTCTTTTCAAATGCACATGGGACATTTGCAAAGATTGACCACATGATAGGACACAAAACAAGCCTCAAGAATTTCAAGAAAATTGAAATCATACCAAGCATTTTCTCGAACCACAAGGGACTGAAGCTAGAAACCAACCCCAAGGGAAAACACTCAAAATCATGGAGATTAAATAGCATGCTATTAAACAATGAATGAGTCAAGAATGATATTAGGGAAGAAATCAAAAGGTTTCTGGAAACAAATGAAAACGAACTCACAACAACTCAAAACTTATGGGACATGGCCAAGGCAGTCCTAAGAGGGAAGTTCATAGCGATGCAGGCCCACCTAAAAAAGTAAGAATCACTCAAAACAAACAACCTAACCCTACATCTACAAGAACTTGAGGAACAACAACAAAGACAGCCCAGAGCAAGCAGAAGGAAGGAAATAACAAAGATCAGAGCAGAATTAAATGACATAGAGACTAAAAGCACAATTCTAAGGATCAATGAATCCAAGAGCTGGTTCTTTGAAAAGATAAACAAAATTGGCAAGCCTTTAAGCAGACTCGTCAAGAAAAAAAGAGAGAAGACCCAAATAAACACAATCAGAAATGAAAGGGGAGAGATTACAACAGATACCACAGAAATACAAAGGATTGCAAGAAATTACTACAAAGAACTGTATGCCAAGAAATTTGAAAACCTAGGTGAAATGGACAAATTTCTAGAAAAACATAATCTTCCAAAACTCAATGAAAAAGAAGCAGAAAGCCTGAACAGACCAATATCACCAAAAAAAAATTGAAGCAGTAATCAAAAAACTCCCAACACACAAAAGCCCTGGACCAGATGGTTTCACAGGAGAATTCTACAAAACATTTAAGGAAGAGCTAATCCCTATCCTTCACAGACTATTCCAAAAAATCCAAAAAGATGGGAGACTCCCAAACTCTTTTTATGAGGCCAACATCATCCTAATTCCAAAACCAGATAAAGACACAACAAAGAAAGAAAACTTCAGGCCAATATCACTGATGAACATTGATGCTAAAATCCTCAATACTGGCAAACAACATCCAACAATACATTAAAACGATCATACACCATGACCAAGTGGAATTCATCCCAGAGATGCAACGATGCTACAACATTCGCAAATCAGTAAATGTAATACATCACATAAACAAAAGCAAAGACAAAAACCACATGATCATATCAATAGATGCAGAAAAAGCATTTGATAAGGTACAGCACCCATTTATGATAAAAACACTCGGCAAAGTGGGAGTAGAGGGAGCATTCCTCAACATAATAAGGGCCATATATGAGAGACCCACAGCCAACATCATTCTCAATGGGCAACAATTAAATTCTTTCCCACTAAGATCAGGAACAAGACAAGGCTGTCCACTTTCACCACTTCTATTCAATATAGTACTGGAAATTTTAGCCACAGCAATCAGACAGGAAAAAGAAATAAAAGGCATCTGAATCGGAAAGGAGGAAACAAAACTGTCACTGTTTGCAGATGTCATGATAATGTATATAGAAAATCCTATAGACTCCACCAAAAAACTGCTTGACCTAATAAATGAATTTGGCAAAACAGAGGGATACAAAGTCAATATCCAGAAATCAAAGGCATTTCTGTACACCATCAGTGAAACAGCAGAAGCAGGAATCAAGGAAAAATCCCATTTGAAATACCAAAAAGAAAAATAAAATATCTAGGAATAAAACTAACCAAAGAGGTAAAAGACCTGTATTTAGAAAACTACATAACTCTCAGGAAAGAAATCAAGGAAGACATAAAGAAATGGAAAGATATACCGTATTCATGGTTTGGAAGAATTAATATCATCAAAATGGCCATACTACCCAAAGCAATTTACACATTCAATGCAATTCCTACTAAAGTACCAATGTCATATTTCACAGACATAGAACAAACACTTCAAAAATTTATATGGAACCATAAATGACCTCGAATAGCTGCTGCAATTTTGAGAAAGAAGAGTAAAGTACGAGGGATCACAATACCTGACACTAAACTATACTACAAGGCCACTGTAATCAAAACAGCCTGGTACTGGCATAAAAACAGGCACATAGACCAATGGATCAGAACAGGGAGCCCAGAAATAACCCCAAGTCTCTATGGTCAATTAATATTTGACGAAGGAGGCAGCAACATTAAATGGAATAAAAATAGCCTCTTCAACAAATGGTGTTGGGAGAACTGCACAGCCACATGCAAAAAAATGAAACTTAAGTGCCAACTTACACCATCAACAAAAATAAATTCAAGGTGGATAAAAGACTTAAATATAAAATGTGACACCATTAAAGTCCTAGAGGAGAACGTAGGTAGGAAAATCTCAGATATTTCACGAAGAAACTGTTTTACTGACGAGTCCCCTAGAACAAGGGACATAAAGGAAAGAATAAACAAATGGGACCTCATTAAAATTAAAAGCTTTTGCACAGCTAAAGAAAACAGTATCAAAATTAAAAGAGAACTAACTGTATGGGAAAACCTATTTGCCAATGATAGCTCAGACAAGGGTTTTATCTCCAAAATATATGAAGAACTTACACGACTCCACTCTAAGAAGACAAGGAATCCAATTTAAAAATGGGCAAAGGACTTGAACAGACACTTCTCCAAGGAGGACATACAGAATATCCAAAGACACATGAAACAATGTTCAATATCGCTAGCTATCAGAGATATGCAAAGTAAAACCATAATGAGATACCACTTCACACCAGTCAGAATGGTCATCATAAACAAAGCAACAAACAACAAGTGTTGGAGAGGTTGTGGACAAAAGGGGTCCCTAGTGCTCTGTTGGTGGGTCTGCAGACCGGTGCAACCACTATGGAAAGCAGTATGGAGTTTCCCCTGAAAATAAAAATGGATTTGCCTTTTGACCCTGCAATTCCACTGCTGGGACACTATCTTGAGAATACTGAAACACCAGTCCAAAAGAACCCATGCATCCCAATGTTCATAGCTGCACAATTTACAATAGCTAGATGCTGGAAGCAACCAAGATGCCCATCAGTAAATGAATGGATCAAAAAACTATGGTACATTTACACAATGGAATTTTATGCAGCAGAAAGAAAGATGGAGTTCCAACCCTTCGCAACAGCTTGGATGATGCTGGAAAACCTTATGCTTAGCGAAACAAGCCAGGCAGTGGAAGACGAATACCATATGATCTCACCTTTAACAGGAACCTAAACAACAAAACAAAGAAACAAGCAAAATATAACCAAAGACACTGAAATAGAGTACAGGCTGACAGTGACCACAGGGGAGAGTAGAAGGGATTTCAGGGGACATTGGGAAGGGTTCACGGGAACAAATTTAAAGGACACATGGACAAAAACTTGGGTGAGGGTGGTAATGGGATGGAAGTGGGGAGGGGTGGGACGGAGGGCTGGATTGGGAGTAAAAGGGAGAAAACTGTATTTGAACAATGATTAAAATTAAAAAAGAGAAAACCCTTATGCACCCCTGGGTAAAAAAAAGTGCAGATTGGTGTATGCACTATAGAAAACAGTATGGAGATTCCTCAAAAAATTAAAAGTAGAACTACCTTATGATCCAACAATTCCACTTCTGGGTATTTTTCTGAAGAAATCCAAACACTAATTTGGAAAGATACATATCATCCCTATGTTCATTGCAGCAGTATTTACAATAGTCGAGATATGGAGGCAACTTAACTGTCCATCAATAGATGGTTGGATAAATAAGATGTCATACATATGTACAATGGAATATTATTCAGCTATAAAAAGAATGAAATCTTGCCATTTGGGGCAACATTGATGGACATAGAGGGTATTATGCTAAGTGAAATAAGTCAGTCAGAGAAAGACAAATAACATATGATTTCACTTATATATGGAATGTAAAAGAACAAAATGAACAAATAAAACATAAACAGACTCATAGATACAGGGAACAAACTAATGATTGCCAGATGGGATGAAGATTAGGGACTGGGTGAAAAAGGTGAAGGATTAAGAAGTATAAATTGGTAGTTACAAAATAGTCATGGGGATGTAAAGTATAGCATAGGGAATATAATCAGTAATGATGTAATAAGTACATATGATGCCAGGTGGGTACTAGATTTATTGGGGGGATCACTTTGTAAGTTATATGACTATATAACCACTATGCCATATACCTGAAAAGTGATATAATATTGAATGTTAATTTTAATTGAAAAACAAAATATAAAATAAAATGAGAACCTATAACACAAAAGAAGTTGTAATTCGTGTCTTGAATGACTAACATACAATATTATCTCATCAATGTTATCTTTTTATCTATATTTTTAATTAATAAAATTTTCATTAAAATTAAAAAATAAGTAAATAAAAAGATGCCTTTCTAACTACTCATCTTCACCATGGCCCCTCAAATGAGCTCTGGTAATTTAACTTGCATCTGCCTACCCTACCCAGAACTCAGAGGGAGCCTTCTTGTTGCCCAGCGACTGCCCTCCACCCTGGAACTGCTTTACCTGAACTGTTTTTACCCTAGAACTTTCCATAGTACACAGCCTCAGCAAGGTGCCCAGTCTAGACACTGTGTCCCATGCTTTCTCAACCAGACCCTTCCTGCTCCATGAGATGATGGCTAATTGTTAAATGAAACAATTTAGGGAAAATCTGATATGGCCTGTTGGGCTTGTCTTCCAGAACCCCTGCACTGAAAACAGGCTTCAGGAGATACCATCACTTTATCTCAAGGGATAACTAGGATAAATTTCTGCTATCCCTGGCATGTTGCTGATGTCCAGGTTTTAGGCACTGTTCATATACAGACCCGTTTTTTTTTCCCCTGAGGACAGAGACTAGGCACAACTTTGTTATCTTTTGTAGTTTGTTTTCATTTTGTTTCTCCTAAGGCTGGGCTTACAGAGGATATCTTACCTTCTGATATTTTAGGGTATTGTGAATAACATGAAATTGGTTTGTTTTTTGTCTTTCCTATAAAGATAGAAGTTACATTTCATACATAGTATCCAGAAAATGAACTAGTTATTTGTTTTATTCCAGCTATTAAAACTGGTGGTAATAGATGGAATTCTTTCCATCCAACTCAGCTTTGAATCTTGCTTGAACACTAGCTACCTAAATGACTTCAACTCTATAAGCTTCAGTTTCTTCAGCCATTAAAATACCCACATTTTTGGATGATTGAGGTTTAAATAAGTACCTGCTACATGCTATGTACTCAACAAAAATTTGTCATATCCTCAGCCTTTAACGTCATGCTTGTTGACATTCCATAATATTTGGTAAATCTAGATACAATCCTTAAATCCTAGATTTGTTGGATACTCACCAAAGTCATGCCACATGAGCAGTGTGCCAGCCTGTTTCTAACAGAGAATGTGCCTACCTTTCCTTCAGGAACTTGGCTAATGTTCTATTCCCCTATGAGGCCATTGTCCAGAGCCACAGAGACAGGAACCAGAGTATTTTTCCACCCTGATTTCCAGGTAAGGTGAACAACACCAGAGCTGTGGTAATTAGGTGGAACCAAGGAAGAGGTCCTAAGAATCCACCAGCAGAAGATTCATCTTGGAAAAGAAAGACCTGTTTCCATAATAGCTTCTTCTTTATAAATGCCTTTTCAAATGCGTGCCATTTCACTGAGGAAAACCTTTCAACTTTCAGTTTTTTCTTCAGGCTTCTGACCTCTCACCTACTTTGCATGATTCACTCTTGCTATTCATTGCCCAGGAATGTTGGCTTTGGCAAAGAACCACAAGTCTCTTAAAATAAACACAACTAAGGTTTTCATCTCACAGTGATCACTATTGGCTGCATAGTTCCAACACTGTACAGCAGGATATGTTAAATTAAAATCATGATCTCCCACATGAAATTCAGGGCCTGGTTAAGCCACACAAGAATTACTCATGCATTTACTTCCAATAAAGTGTATGAGTTAGATCTTCAGCCATTAAATCTCCCAGGTAATGGTGTCAACCCCTCCCAGATATATTAACCCACAGTAAATTAAACCCATGCAGAAGAATGTCATTTGGAAAGGAAGAATTCCATGCCAATACCCCTTTAAATATGTAGGTCCTGGAGAAGTGAGTGTGAAATACCTTGTCAGTTCTTTCAAGTACATCTCAAATTTTAACTTAAATATCTTTAAGTCAATATTCCTAATCCATATGAATTAACAGTATCTTCAACATTATGTTAAATGTTTGGAGTAGTTAAAAAAATATGACACTGAGTTTTGAGAAGTTCAAAGTCTTCTGCGCAATCAATAAGATTAACGTGTGAAAAAAACTGGGCGATCAATAAGATTAATGTGTGCAAAAAAATAGTAACAGAGGCTAGATGCAGACAGTAGTGAAGTGGAAGAAGCAAATGCCTTTATCCAAGTGAGGTCTAGGGAACGCCTTTCCCCAGCTGAGTGATTGTAGGGATTTCCTCAACTATAAATGAGGGATATTATACTAACTTTATTGATCTAACAGAGTGGTGGTAATGACTACATAAGATAAAGAAGATAAAACTGAAATATACAATACCACCTATAATGGACTGATTTTTAAAAAAGTTGAACAACTTAAGACATAAGTCTAAAAAGCTCATTTGTCTTCTGGAGTTGCCTTTAAATGGTGGCAAACAGGTAAGCTACCAGGCTACAAACTTCTCGAGGACCAAGACTATTCCTTTTTTATTTTAAATATAGCTCATACCTTGCTTAGTGTCTTGCACTTAGCAAGTGTTTGATATATATTCTTGTTAAATGAAGAAATAAATTCTGAAGTACAGTTAGATTAAATTTGTTTACAATTCAATAGCAAGAGAGGCCTTGCCTTTCATGACTCCCAAAGTTTCCTTCTATTTGTATTATCTAGAAAATTACAAATAATTAAAATTCTGATGCTTTTAAAAGAGCTTTTACCCTATCAGCTTCTTTGTACTGGACATGTCCAGAACCTAGTTACAGAAAAGACATCTTTAACCCCCAAAAACCCAAATGGGAAGAGATTGTGAAAGTCCCTTTGTGTTTCAGCTTACCACAGTGGCTGAAACAAGAGAGGCTTGAAATGGTTCAAGATATTCATCCCATAGTACAAATACTACATGAAACAGTAGTTTCAGTCTGCATAGATGCTCATCGCCCAGCTCAGGTGCACATGCCTGAGCAAGAGAAAGACATTTGCCAATTATGCATGAGATTCATTATCTTAAGAAGGCAACAGCAACAACAACAGCATCAAAATACTTACAGGGTTAAAACTGCTATTTTTCCTTCTTCTAAATGGAATGTGCTTCTATTTCCTTTGGACTATTATACATGGAAACAGATACACACTATTTAGGAAATGGCAGACTTTAGAGAAACAGGAAAACATAAAATACCTTAGCACTGAATGATTTTGCTATAAGGAAGCATCACCTTCACCAAATGAAACGCAAAGCAGCAAGACCTTTCTCCAGTGACTGGCAAGCTAAAATGTAGGTCCCCCTGGGGTGACATTACAATATGATCATCTTGCCAAATGAAAGAGCTCATAGCATGGGTAAATATTTGTGAGGCACACTGTGCTAAGAACAGAGTTTCAGAGAACTATGTTTCTCTCCCCCACTTCCCTACTTATGTGCATCTTGCACCTTTCTCTGTACATATAAGGTTCATATTGTTCTTTTTTATTGGGTTTAGGGACTTATGTCCTTGTGTACATATTTGTGTTTTTCCCATTTCTGCCATGAAACTGTAAGATCAGTGTTTTTGTTCTCTTTCCTCTAAATTTCCACAGTATTGTTCTACACCTAGTGCTAGTCACAAATGTACTATAAGACCTAGAAGAATAATATCAGTCAGGATCCCAGTAAGGAAAAATTTATGAATGGTCCATGGTCATGGACACCAGTGTGGTAATTCACTGTAGGAGTGGAGGTAGGATGGACAGAGGACAGCAAAAGGGTAAAAATTGGGAAAACTGTAATAGAATAACAATAAAAGTGATTTTAAAAGAATTCAAACCATGAAATTCAAATAGAGAAACTTTAATGAGAGGACCACCTACTGAATTATGAGAACAAATAAGGGATGTTGAGGCACCCAGAGATTAGCACAGTAGGGAACCCTTACCATCTGTAGGCCTGAGGAGAATATGGGAAAGAAATAGAACACTGTGGGAGCTGACATATGGAGGAGGGAGAGAACATCCAGTGGGAGCTGTAGTCATGGAAGATCTCAGTCACTGTCAGAGAGGGGAGAAAGCAGAAGGAGAAATAGAATAGAATAGGAGCATAGAATACTTCTATGTGTTCTTTTCTGTCCTTTCATCTCATGTCTGTGCCTCCTGTTGACCAAACCCAACCAGAGCCTGGGGTAATGGACGTTAGCCATGCAGTCTATGGAAAGGCCCCTCTCAGATCAGAGAGCAGAGAAGATATAAGTGTAGAGAATGGAATGGGGTAGGAAAACAGGTGGTAACAGACAATAACCCTTACAGCAGTAAAGACTTTAGGGCTTTCTGTGCTCAGGCACACCACCAAAGTGTTCTGAATGTAGAAGGGCTCAGGAACTATTTTAGAGCAGTCATCAAAGAAATGCAAGAGACGAGAAAGTCCATGGAATACTGACATCTGTGTGCTCTTAGTTGTTGCTTTTAATCTTCTGAGGTAGTCTTTGTTTTACTAACTTTTCCTTCCTCACCTAGAAGTGTCCTTTGATATTTGTACTGCTCCCAGCCTCCCTCCCCACTGAGAAAGAGCCCAGGCCACGGACATGTTGGTCAACTTTCTGGACTTCAGTTTTGTCTCTAAAAATGCTGGGCATGGACCAAATCACTCCAACTTTCTTCCAAATGTTAAATAAAAGAAAAAATAAAAATCTATCAGTCCTTCCTTGTTAAGATTTTTAAAGGAAGAAAAAGAAAATTGGGATGGGGAGATAAAAAAAGTAATGTTGGAATGAAGAATAAACAAAAATAGCTAAAGTAATTTTTGGGAAACGATTTTTATGGAACTTTTAAATCTCTGATAACACAGTGAAACTCTTCTGGATGTGTATGTGGCAGGGGAAGGAGTGCTCAAAACCAAATTCTAGCCATTAAATTTCAACTCTACTTTTCCCAGGAATACAGAATTTCTCCTAAAGCAGTTAAACCTTCAAAATTGCATGAGATCAGTTACAGTTTACTGAAGATTTTTTATTCACTACTGAACATATCAGCCATTGGCCAAAGAAATAAGACAGCCTTTGCTTTTTTGAGAACCTGGATAACTGTTTATTTTACAACTAATAAAATGAAAAGGAACCAGTCCAGCAATTCCACTTTAATACTCAAAAATAGAGTATTGGGGGAAAGGAGGTTTAAGCACAATTTATCTTAAATTCCTTTAAATCACCCCACTAGTTTCAGAACAGCTTGAAGACATATCCAAACCTTATTTGTATAATGCTATTAAAATATTATTTTGCTCTCCTATGAATCCCTAAATTCCTTCAATATCCCATTGCCAGAGAAACTCTCTGAGCATTTTATAAGAAGCCATCTTATATAATTCCATACTTGCCTTCCCTACTCCTGCTAGATTAGGTCAGGGGATACTTGCTAAGAGCCTCCAGAGAATTTGATATTTTCCCAGTAACATTCCTGTAGTTGTATGACAATTATGCTCATACTGCTGATGTCTCCATCACACTGTGGGCATTCTGAGGGCAGGGCTCTGTCTGTCTTGTTTAGTGTTGTGCATAATATCTGGCACATAGCATGATAAGTGCTCAAAAATATTTTATGGATAAGTGCAATTAATGAACTTTTTGCCCACTTTTCCAGAGAATAGTCCTCTTGAGATCAGGAATCCAGCTACTCAAACTAAACAGGTTTCTTTTACTCACCTCAGGTCACGAGCTCAACTCTATCAATAAAACTGAGCACATATAAGTAACACAGAAGTGCTCATATATCTATTTTTTCCACAAATACTTATAGAAGACCTACTATATGCCAGGTTTGTGCTAGGTGCTAAAAACAGAATAGTGAGCAAAATTAGACAAAGTCCCTGCCCTCATGGAACATGCTTAGAGTTTTGTGAGAGACAGGTATAAACAAGATAACAATACAAATTTTTGAAAATCAGAAAGCAAACCAGCAAAATTTAGACAGTTAGATAATGTCAGATGTTGTTGTGGATATGAAGATCTAGGAATCCTTATGTCCTAATGGTAGCAATGTAGACTATACAGTCATTGTGGAAGCTTCATGGGGCCATAAGGATATGGATAGGCAGATACATATTCATTGCAAAATTATTTATGGTAGTATGAAATTTGTTGCAAACTAGCCTCTAACTAAAAGAAAAGATAGGGAAAATGCAGTAGGTACATTACACGGGGATACCCAGCAGTTAGAAGCAAAGGGCTAGATGATGGTCAGCAATCTGTGGCCCATGTACCAAATATGGCTTATCTACTGTTTTTCAGTAATATTTTATTGGAATGTGGCCATATCCATTTGTTTATGTATTGTCTATGGCTGTTTTCACACTACAATAATACAGTTGAGTTAAAGATTATATAGCCTGCAAAGCCAAAGTTATTTAATAATCTGACTCTTTACAGAAAAAGTTTAGCCCTGGCTGGCGTAGCTCAGTGGATTGAGCACAGGCTGCGAACCAAAGTGTTGCAGGTTTGATTCCCAGCCAGGGTACATGCCTGGGTTGCAGGCCATAACCCCCAGCAAACACACATTGATGTTTCTCTCTTTCTCTCTATCTCCCTCCCTTCCCTCTCTAAGAATAAATAAATAAAATCTTAAAAAAAAGAAAAAATTTGACCTCTGGATGAAATGCACACGTGGAGACATGAACAAATTTTTAAAACATATTTCTGGGTTTAAAAAGTAAGAAAAGATCACTACATGTATATATTTACATACATATACATATACATATACTTATACATATCCCATATTAACATCACCCAAAGTAATTTAAAATGTATAATGCATGGGTCCTGCCCCCACAGATTCTGATTTTTTAATATATGGGCTACAAGTTGAGCATCAGATTAAAGTTACATTTTAATCTGCAGCTAAATTTGATAACCCATCAAGTGTGTGTGGTTTTGTGTCTTTGAGTGTCTGTGTGTCTGTGTGTGTGATACAATATTTTCTTAGTTCCAAAGCAAATATGAACAAAACAATAATACACATTTTGGGAGAATACTTAATGAACTAAAATATACATATTAAAAAATCAGAATGTCTGTGAAGGGAGAAGAGTGGAGATTGAACATATAAAAGTACTCATACATACATACATACATACATACATACCAGAGAAGAACTTTGTATGAAATAACATTGTTAACATACCATAGATTAAGAAATGCAACAACTCAGCTTACTTCAAATGAAGTCCTAAAAGAAATATTAACAATTGCATCTGTTAAATGACACATATACTTAACTATCTACAAGATATGTCATCTTAGGTGTCTCAAAGGCAAAATTGATTCAGTTAGTCCAAAATTGACCTCATTGTCTTTCTCCTAATGTCTCCACCTAAAGAAGCACCTTTAGAATGATAGAGTAAAGACCTTCAAAAATCCTACATGCCCTGGCTGGTGTGGCTCAGTGGATTGAGTGCCAGCCTACGAAGCAAAGGGTTGCTGGTTCAATTCCCAGTCTAGGGCACATGCCTGGGTTGCATCCAAGTCCCCAGTGGGATGTGTGTGAAAGGCAACCACTATTGATGTTTCTGTTCCCCTATTTCTCCCTCCCTTCCCCTCTCTAAAAATACTTAAATAAAATATTCTAAAAATAAATCTGCTCCTCCAAAAAAGCAATGAGAATACTGGCCAAAAACTAATCAAAATCAATTACTTCAGAAATCTGGAGTTTAACCCAAAGCTTGCAATAATTTGAGGACCATTTATTTCAGAAAAATGTCTGAGTCTCAGTAAGAACAGTAAGCTTTGTGAACTTGGTGGCATTTTAACTTGACATACCAATCCCATCTCCCCAGGTGTACAGCAGTTTTTGAAAAGCATCAGCCTTACATTCACAGTAGCTGTGAAAACTTGTAAAAGCAACAGAATGGTGCAGAACAATTTTGCAGTTCTTCTAAAACATCCATTCCAGAGAATTATCACTGTCTGGCATCTCTATGAAAAGCCCTATTCACAAGGTTTATCTGTATTTGACCTGAATCTAAGCTCACTCAGCAAGAAAAGCCCTACTCCCAAAAAGTTTGTCAACAATTTGTGGCAACTAATAAAACAACCTCATTTACTCATGAATAAAAATACACCCAAGATTAATTTTTCTAGTATATATATATACTATATACTATATATACTATATACTATATACTATAGTATATAGTATATTCGCTCCCCTATCCCCACGGTCACTGTCAGCCTGTTCTCTATTTTAGTGTCTTTGGTTGTATTTTGCTTGTATTTGTATTGTTGATTTGGTTCCTGTTAAAGGTGAGATCCTATGGTATTTGTCTTTTACCACCTGGATTATTTCACTTAGCATAATGCTCTCCAGTTCCATCCATGCTGTCACAAAGGGTAGGAGCTCCTTTTTTCTTTCTGCTGCACAGAATTCCATTGTGTAAATGTACCAGTTTTTTGATCCATTCATTTACTGATGGGCACATAGGTTGCTTCCAGCACTTGACTATTGTAAATTGTTCTGCTATGAACATTGGGGTGCATAGGTTCTTTTGGATTGGTGTTTCAGGGTTCTTAGGATATAATCCTAGCAGTGGAATTGCTGGGTCAAAAGGCAGTTCCATTTTTAGTTTTCTGAGGAAATTCCATACTGTTTTCCATAGTGGTTGCACCAGTCTGCAATCCCACCAACAGTGCACCTGGAACAGGGTTGGTGGAACAGGGTTCCTTTTCTCCACACCTCTTCAGCACTTGTTTGTTGATTTCTTTATGATGGCCATTCTCAACGGTGTGAGGTGGTGTCTTATTGTGGTTTTCATTGGCATCTCTCTGATGGCTAGTGATGTTGAGCATCTTTTCATGTGTCTCTGGGCTCTCTGTGTGTCCTCCTTGGAGAAGTGTCTTTTCGAGTCCTTTGCCCATTTTTTAACTGGGTTGTTTGTCTTCCTAGAGTGGAGTCGTGTGAGTTCTTTATGTATTTTGGAGATTAAACCCTTGTCTGAGGTATCATTGGCAAATATGCTTTTCCATCTGGTTGGTTCTCTTTTCATTTTAATGCTGATGTTTTTAGCTGTGCAGAAGCTTTTTATTTTGATGAGATCCCATTTGTTTATTCTTTCCTTTATGTACCTTGCTCTAGGGGACATATCAGTGAAAATATTGCTGTGTGAAATATCTGATATCTTCCTGCCTGTGTTTTTCTAGGACTTTAATGGTGTCAGGGCTTAAATTTAAATCTTTTATCTACCTTGAATTAATTTTTGTGTATGGTATAGGTTGGTGTTCAAGTTTCTTTTCTCGTTCTTTTTTTTTTTTTTTTTTGCATGTAGCTGTCCAGATCTCCCAACACCATTTGTTGAAGAGGCTATTTTTACTCCATTTTATGTTGCTTCCTCCTTTGTCAAATATTAATTGGCCATAGAGACTTGGGTTTCTCTCTGGGCTCTCTATTCTATTCCATTGGTCTATGTGTCTGTTCTTATGCCAGTACCAGGTTGTTTTTATTACAGTGGCCTTGTAATACAGTTTTGTATCAGGTATTGTGATCCCTCCTACTTTGCTCTTCTTTCTCAAAATTGCAGCAGCTATTCCGGGTCGTTTATGGTTCCATATAAATTTTTGAAGTGTTTGTTCTATATCTGTGAAATATGCCACTGGTACTTTAATAGGAATTGCATTGAATTTGTAAATTGCTGTGGGTA
The DNA here is from genome assembly GCF_004126475.2 of Phyllostomus discolor. Lineage (NCBI taxonomy): Eukaryota > Metazoa > Chordata > Mammalia > Chiroptera > Phyllostomidae > Phyllostomus > Phyllostomus discolor. The sequence goes on along the minus strand of NC_050198.1, from coordinate 29,580,721 downwards.
GTATGGACACTTTGATGATATTAATTCTTTGGATCCATGAACACAGTATTTGTTTTTATTTGTTTGTGTCTTCCTTAATTTCTTTCTTCAGTGTTGTGTAGATTTCTGAGTACAGGTCTTTTACCTCCTTAGTTAGGTTTATTTCTAGGTATTTTATTTATTTTGTTGCCATATCATATAAAATTTTCCCCCTGATTTCTGCTTCTGCTGTTTCATTGTAGGTAGACAAAAATGCCTTTGATTTCTGAATATTGACTTTGTATCCCACTGTTTTGCCAAACTCGTCTATTAGGTGGAACAGTTTTTTGGTGGAGTTTATAGAATTTTCTCCTACAAACTGTCATGTACACTATCGTGTCATCTGCAAACAATGACAGTTTTGTTTTCTCTTTTCCAATTTGGATACATTTTATTTCCTTTTCTTGCCTGATTGCTGTGGCTAGGACTTCCAATACTATGTTGAATAGAAGTAGTGAAAGTTGACAATCTTGTCTTGTTCCTGATCTTAGTGGGTTAGAGAGTTAACCCTTTAATAGACATTTCTCCAAAGAGGGCATACAGATGGCCAATAGATATATGAAAAGGTGCTCTATGTTACTAATTGTCAGAGAATTGCAAATTAAAACCACAATGGCCTATAGCCTCATACCTGTTAGAATTCCCATCATCAATAGTAAACAAACAGGTGTTGGCAAGGATGTGAAGAAAACGCAACCTCTGCGCACTGTTGGTGGGAATGCAGACTGGTACAGCCACTGTGGTAAACAGTATGGAGTTACCTTAAAAAACTAAAAATGAAACTGCCTTATGACCTAGAAATTCCATTTCTCAATATGGGGTCTGTCTAGAAGGTATAAAGCCATTTAATATGAAAAATAGAGTAATTTATTGAAGAAGATACAAGATAGAAAAAAAACATTGTACATAAGACAATGACCTTCAGCCCCCTTCAAAGTAAGCACCTTGGTACCTCATACAGTTCTCCTTATCACCACCAGCTGTGCCATTGTATGTTCCTGACTCTCATCAACAGTATGAAATCTCTTCCCATTCAAAGGTAATTTTAGTTTGGGGAAAGTCCAGAAGTCACAGGGCACCAACTCTGGGCTGTAGGGGGGCTGAGTCACCTGTGTGACTTGATGTTCCAGAAAAATTCTCTACATGAGCTGCGATGCATGAGTGGGCACGTTTTCATGATGAAGCTGCCAATCACCACTTGTCCATGGCTACAGCCTTCTGAATTATCTGAATAGTTTCTGCTGAGGAATGTTTAAGCTTAATGCAAAAATTGATTCAGGTTCATTGCTCTACTTGTTCAGTCATTTTAAATGTGACAGCCACAGTATACATGCCCACTTAACAGAGTTTACCATCCCCACTGATTAGTGCAGTGAAGTTGTCATTATTCATACATGCACATTTTAGTCCACTCTCCTTGGCTGCCAGGTTACATCAATGTGTAAGCAATACTCGTTATATTAACAATGGCTGAACTTTTTCTGGACAGATGCTCTGCTTGTATATACAAAAAAAATCCAAAACATTGATTCAAAAAGAATATATGAAAAAATAATAGATGTACCCCTATGGTCATTTTAGTGTTATTTACAATACCCAAGATATGGAAGCAACAAAGTGCCCATCAATAGAAATGTAGTAAAAAAAAGGGTGGTACATGTATACAATGGAATGTTACCCAGCCATAAAAGACAATGAAATCTCAAAAACCATTTTCAAAAGCATGAATGGATGTAGAGGGTATGATGTTAAGTGAAATTAGTCAGTCAGAGAAAGACAGTTACCATATGTTTTCACTTATATGTAGAATTTAAAGAAAAATATAAACAAATAAACAAAACAGAACCAGACTTATAGATACAGAGAACAGACTGATGGTTGTCAGAGAGGAGAAGGGTTGGAGGACTGGGTGAAAAAGGTAAAGGGATTGATAAGTACAGTTTGGAAGTTACAAATTAGTCATAGGCATGTAAAGTTCAGCACAGGGAATATAATCAATAATATTGTAATTACTATGTATGGTGCCATCTACATACTGGAAATGTCAAGAGGAATGCTTTGTAAAGTATATGATTGTCTAACCACTATACTGTTCATCTGAAATGAATATAAAATAATAGTTGAAAAATAATATAAAAATAGAGTATTGATACATTGCATAACATCAATATGCTAAGTAAAAGAAGCCTTCACTAAAGATAACATATTGCATGATTTCACTTATATGAAGTGTCCAGAATAAGCAGGTTCATATAAACATAATGTAAATAGTGGCTGCCAGGAGCTGATGTGAGAGAACAGTGATGAGTGACACAGGGTTTCATTTTCAGATGTTGAAAATGTTCTCAAATTTAGATAGTGGTGATACTTGAACATATCTATAAATATACTAAAAACAACTGAATTGTGCACTTTAATGGGTGAACTTAATAGTCTGGAAATTATATTTCAATAAGGTTTCCATTAAAAAAATCTCTGCCCACATTCCAAGATTTTCTATTCTAGTGAAAGCCAAAATGATTCATCCATTTATGCAAGACAGGTACCTTTTTCACCAGTCAGAATGGCCAGCATAAACAAAGCAACAAACAACAAGTGTTGGAGACGTTGTGGAGAAAAGGGAACCCTAGTACACTGTTGGTGGGACTGCAGACTGGTACAACCACTATGGGAAACACTCTGGAATTTTCTCAGAAAACTGAAAATGGATATGCCTTTTGGCCAGCAATTCCACTGCTAGGATTATATCCTAAGAACACTAAAACACCAGTCCAAAAGAACCTATGCACCCCAATGTTCACAACAGCACAATTTACAATAGCCAAGTGTTGGAAGCAACCTAGGTGCCCATCAGTAAATGAATGGGTCAAAAAACTATGGTACATTTACACAATGCAATTCTATGCAGCAGAAAGAAAGAAGGAGCTCCTCCTCTTTGCAACAGCATGGATGCAACTGGAAAGTATTATGCTAAGCGAAATAAGCCAGGCAGTGAAAGACAAATACCATATGATCTCACCTTTGACAGGAACCTAAACAACAAAACAAACAAGCAAAATATAACCAAAGACACTGAAATAAAGAACAGACTGACAGAGTTCAGAGGGGAGAGGGGAGGGAATTTCAGGGGAATTTTAGGGGAAAAAGGGAAGGGTTTACAGGAATGAGTATAAGGACACATGGATAAAAACTAGGGGTGGGTGGAAATGGGAGGGAGGAGGGGAGAGTAGGGTGGGTGGGTTGGGATGGAAGTAAAAGATAGGAAATTGTACTGCAACAACAATTAAAATAAAATTTATTAAAAAAGACCAAAAAAAAAAAAAAAGACAGGTACCTTTTTTTTTACAGGTCCTGTCCCTGATCCCTTTTTCAGCCTATCATCTATTCCTGCCAATTTCTTCCCTTACATGTTTCTGTATATTGTTCAGACCACCATCCAACACCAACCCTCCATTATTTCTTGCCTGAAATATTCAATAACCAATTAACTGGTCATCTTGCATCTACTCTTATCTATTTCCCTATCAAACAAATAAACTAATACTTTCAAAATGAAAAAGAAATAATAAACTATTTTATTAAAGCAAAACCTACATAAATAAAAGTGTACAAATTCTAAGTGTCATACATTCTAACAGTTCAATAGAAGCATGTAAAGTACAAGCTTCTATATATGACAACAGATATATATATCTATATATATACAATGCCTGAGAATAAAAACACACTAAGTGGAAATAATAGCAAAATAGACCTCATAAAAAAATTGGTGAAATTGCATTTGCCATAGCAATAGAAACTACCCAACATAAAATAACAAATAAGAGGGAAAAATTAATTCAGAATCAGTGACATGTAGAACAACTTAAAGCAGTTTAATATATGTGAAGTTTGAATCTTATATGTAGACAGGAGTGCAGAAAAAAATTAAATGTTAGGGGAAATAATAGTAAAAAATGTTTACAAACTTGATTAAAATTATAGTTTCAGATTCAAAAATTTTAATGAAACCCAATACCATCAACGTGAAGCAAACTACACTAAAACATATTATAATAAACTTTCTCAAAACCAGTGATAAAGAGAAAATCTTAAAAGCTGCCAGAGTAAAATGATACATTAGTATACATACAAAAGAATGTAGACAAAGATGACAACAGATTTTTTTTGTTTCAAATAAACAATGGAAGCAAGAACAATGGAGTAATATTTTTAAAGTACTGAAAGAAAAAACTCTCAGCCTCTAAAGCTATTGAAAATATCTTTGAAAACATTGAAACAAAATCATTTTAGACATACAAGAGCTGAAAAAATTCCTTACCAGGAGACCAGCACTAAAAGAAATATTGAATTTCTGAAGGTCAAAAGAATATGATACTAGGTAACAATATGGATCTATACAATGGAAATAAAAAACAGGAAATGATGATAATATGAATAAGTAAAGTATATTATCAAAATTACTTAAAAGATAAATGATTAAGCAAAAGTAATAACAGAGGACTGTGGAACTTATAAGTAAATGTGTAAAAATAATATCACAAAGGCCAGGAGGTAAGAAACAGAAATACATTATTGTAAGAACTTCACAATAACTATAAAATGAATAATGTCATTTGAAGGTAGAATATAGTAATTTAAATAAATCCTAAAGTAATTACTAATAGATAATAAGCCAACAACGGAAATAAGGTGGAATCATTAAAAAAATAAATTAATCCAAGGATGGTAAATAAAAAGAAAAAAGACTTCTGGCCAAGATGGAGGTGTAGGTAGACACACTGTGCTTCCTTGCACAACCAAAAGAAAGAGGACAACAAATTTAAAAACAAAAAAAAACAACCAGAACTAACAGAAAATTGAACTGTATGGAAGTTCAACAACCAAAGAGTTAAAAAAGAAATGTTCAACCAGACCAACAGAAGGTGAGGAGACAGGCAGTCAGGGTGGAGAGGACTCACAGCAAGGTGGTGGCTGGATGACCAGGAGAGGTGGTAGCTGGCAGAGTGGACAGTCCCACATTTGCATGTGGATAAACCAGGAGGAACAACTGGGCAGCGAGACAAACCACACAATCCAGGGTTCTTCTGTGGGAAAATAAAGCCTCAAAACCTCTGACTGAAAAAAACTGTGGAAGTTGAAGCAGCAGTAGAAACTCCCAGCCTCACAGGAGAGTTCATTGGAGAGATCCACAGGGTCCTAGAATGTATATGAACCCACGCACCTGGGAATCAGCACCAGAAAAAAAAAACAATTTGTTTGTGAGTAGCGGTGGAAGTGACTGAAAGCTGATAGAGAGCTGAACAAGTGGCATCGTTCCCTCTTAAACCCCTCCCCCACATACAGTGCCACAACACAGTGACATGGGTTGCCCCACCCTGGCAAACACCTAAGGCTTCACCTCTTACTACATGACGGGTGCACTGAGACCAAAAAAATGGCCCAAATGAAAGAACAGATCAAAGCTCCAGAAAAAAATACAACTAAGCAACAAAGAGATAGTCAATCTATCAGATGCATAGTTCAAAACACTGGTAATCAGGATGCTCACAGAATTGGTTGAGTATGGTCTCAAAATAGAGGAAAAAGTGAAGGCTATGAAAAGTGAAATAAAGGAAAATGTACAGGAAACCAACAGTGATGGGAAGGAAAACAGGACTTAAATCATTGGTTTGGACCAGAAGAAAGAAATAAACATTCAATCATAACAGAATGAAGGAAAAAGAATTCAAAAAAAAATGAGGAGAGGCTGAGAAACCTCCAGGACAATTTTAAACATGCCAATATCCCAATTATATGGGTGCCAGAAGGAGAAGAACAAGAGCAAGAAGTTGAAAACTTATTTGAAAATATAATGAAGGAGAACTCCCCAAAACTGACAAAGGAAATAGACTTCCAGGAAGTCCAGGAAGCTCAGAGAGTCCCAAAGAAGTTGCATCCAAAAAGAAACACAGCAAGGCACACCATAATTACATTACCCAAGATTAAAGATAAGGAGAGAATCTTAAAAGCAGAAAGAGAAAAGCAGACCTACAAAGGAGTTCCCATAAGACTATCAACTGATAACTCAAAAGAAAACTTCAGGCAAGAAGGGGCGGGAAAGAAGTATTCAAAGTCATGAAAGCAAGGACCTCCATCAAGATTACTATATGCAGCAAAGCTATCATTTAGAATGGAAGGGCCGATAAAGTGCTTCCCAGATAAGGTCAAGTTAAAGGAGTTCATCATCACCAAGCCCTTATTATATGAAATGTTAAAGGGACTTATTTAACAAAAAGAAGATCAAAACTATGAACAGTAAAATGACAATAAACTTACAAATATCAACAACTGAACCTAAAAACCAAAACCAAAAACAAACTAAGCAAACAACTAGAATATGGACAGAATCACAGAAATGGAGATCACATGGAGGGTTATGAGTGGGGGGGGGAGTGGGAGAAAGGGGGAAGAGGTACAGGGAAAAAGAAGCAGAAATTCTAGGTAGAAAATAGATAAGGGGATGTTAAGAATAGTAGAGGAAATGGAGAAGCCAAAGAACTTATATGTATGATCCATGGACATGAACTAAATGCGGGGGAAGCAGTTAGGAGAGGGTGTGCAGGGCAGAGGGGAATAACGGGGAGAAATGGAACAATTGTAATAGAATAATCAATGAAATATATTTTAAAATGGTTAAAAAAGAAAAAGAGAACGCTCAGATGAGACAAACAGAAACCAGACAGCAAAATTAAAACCCAACCATATTAACAATTAAATGACATGTAAAAGATATGAATACCTTAATAAAAAAGTAGAGATTGTCAGCTTGAATAAAAAAGCAATACCAAGCTATATTTTTCCTATAAAGATGCTAATGAATTAAAAGTAAAACAGTAAAAGATGTACCACACTCATACTAAAAAAACAAAGCTGGAGTGGCTACATTAATATTAGATAACACAGATTTCCAAACAAAAATATATTACCAAGGATAAAGAAGTGTGTTTCATAATGATTAAAAAATCAATACATCAAGAGAACCTTACTATTTTCAAGATTTATGCATCTAATAACAAGCTTCAAAATGCATGAAGTAAAACAAATAGCATTGCAGAAGGGAAGAGGCAAATCTACAATCGTGGTTGGAAATTTAAAAACCAACCCTCTCTCTTTTTTTTTTTTTTTTGATTTCTACTAATTGTATTTTTTTTTATTTCAATCATTGTTCAAGTACAGTTTTCTGCCCCCTACTCCCGTTTCAGCCCCTCCACCCAACCCTCCCCCCTTCCCCCCATTACTCCCCACCCTTAGTTTTTGTCTATGTGTCCTCCAAATTTGTTCCTGTAATCCCCACCCATTCCCCCCTGAAATTCCCTCTTCTCTCCCCTCTGGCCACTGTCAGACTATCCCCTATTTCAGTGTCTTTGGTTATATTTTGCTAGTTTTTTGTTTTGTTTTGTTTTGTTGTTTAGATTCCTGTTAAAGGTGATATCATGTGGTATTTGTCTTTCACTGCCTGGCTTGTTTCACTTAGCATAATGCTTTCCAGCTCCATCCATGCTGTTGCAAAGGGTATGAGCTCCTTCTTTCTTTCTGCTGTATAGAATTCCATTGTGTAAATGTGCCATAGTTTTTTGATCCATTCATTTACTGATGGGCATCTAGGTTGCTTCCAGCACCTAGCTATTGTAAATTGTGCTGCTATGAACATCGGGGTGCAAAGGTTCTTTTGTATTGGTGTTTTAGTGTTCTTAGGATAGAGTCCCAGCAATGGAATTGCTGGGTCAAAAGGCAGATCCATTTTTAGTTTTCTGAGGAAGTCCCATACTGTTTTTTATATTGATTGTACCAGTCTGCAGTCCCACCAACAGGGTCGGTGCACTAGGGTTCCCTTTACTCCACAACCTCTCCAACACTTGTTGTTTGTTGCTTTGTTTATGATGGCCATTGTGACTGGTGTGGAGTGGTATGTCATTGTGGTTTTAATTTGCATCTCTCTGATAGCTAGCGATATTGAACATCATTTCATGTGTCTTTGGATTTTCTGTATGTACTCTTTGGAGAAGTGTCTGTTCAAGTCTCTTGCTCATTTTTTAATTGGGTTGCTTGTCTTCTTAGAGTGGAGATGTGTGAATTCTTTATATATTTTAGAGATTAAACCCTTGTCTGAGGTATCATTGGCAAATATGTTTTCCCATACACTTGGTTCTCTATTTATTTTGATACTGTTTTCTTTAGCTGTGCAGAAGCTTTTTATTTTGATGAGGTCCCATTTGTTTATTGTTTCCTTTATGTCCCTTGGTTTAGGGGACATGTTAGTAAAAAAGTTTCTGCATGAGATATCTGAGATTTTCCTACCTACGTTCTCCTCTAGGACTTTAGTGGTGTCACGGCTTATATTTAAGTCCTTTATCCACTTTGAATTTATTTTTGTATAAGGTGTAAGTTGGTGCTCGAGTTTCATTTTTTTGCATGTAGCTGTCTGGTTCTCCCAACACCATTTGTTGAAGAGGCTATTTTTAATCTATTTTATGTTGCTGCCCTCTTTGTCAAATATTAATTGACTATAGAGACTTGGGTTTATTTCTGGGCTCTCTGTTGTGTTCCATTGGTCCATGTGCCTGTTTTTATGCCAGTACCAGGCTGTTTTGATTACAGTGGCCTTGTAGTATAGTTTAGTGTTTTGTGATCCCTCCTACTTTACTCTTCTTTCTCAAAATTGAATTTTCCTATATTTATTAAAGAAATTAAATTTGCAGTTTAAATCCTTCCCACACAGGACACTCTAGGCCCAGATAGCTTCACTGGCCAATTCTACCAAATATGAAGAAGAAATAATTATAATTGCACACAAACACTTCTATAAAGTTAAAGACAATAGAACACTTCCCAGGTCATTCTGTCAGGGCACAGTTGGCCTGATACCAAAACCAGAAAGACATTAGAAAAAGAAAGAAAACTACGCAACAACATTCCTCATGTTTAAAGATGAGAAAATTCACAACAAAATTTTAAAACTCAAATCACAAAATGGACCTTATATGATGACCATGTGGGGTTTATCAAAGAAATGCAAAGTTAGCTTAACATTTTAAAAAGCAATCAATGCAATTTGTCTTATAAAGAAAGTACAAAGAAAATGTATGATCACCTGAATAATCCCAGAAAAAAAATTGACAAAGTCCAACACTCATTCTTAATTTGAAACAAACAAACAAACACCCAAACACAGTGAACTAGGTATACAAGGAAAAGTCCTCAAACTGATGAAGAGCATCTACAAAAAATCCTACAGATAACATCATGGTTAACAGTAAAAAAATTGAATGCTTTATCTTTAAGATCAGCAACAATGGAGGGATATCCAATTACACCATTTCTATTCAACCATATAATACAGGTTCTAGACACAGCAATAAGGAAGGTAAGGAAATAAAAGCATCCAGATAGGATGGGAAGAAGTAATACAGTCTTCATTTTCAAGATAAAAATATATAGAACACCTGATGGAATCTACAAAAGAAACCTACCAGAACTAATAAGTGAATTTAGCAAGGTTGAAGAATAAAAAATAAATATATAAAACCAATAAATTTAAGAAGCTGAGGGTAACAGGAAGAGTCTCACAAACAATGGAAAGACAAAGAAAAAAATCCCCAAATGAAAGGAAAGGAGGAATCCTCAGAAAAAATGCTAAATGAAATAGAGGCAACTCAACTATCTGATACTGAGTTCAAAGCAATGGTTATCAGGAAGCTTAATGAGTTCACAGAGAATTACCAGAAACTGTAAAGAAGCTACAATGAATTCACTGAAAACTATATCAGTATAAAAAAGGAAATAGAAACTATCAACAAGGGCCAAGAGGAAATGAAGAATACAGTTTTTGAACTGAAGAACATATTAGAAGGAATCAAAAGAAGGCTCGAGGAAGCAGAAGATCAAATCAGAGAGCTGGAGGACAAGGTAGAAAAAAAACACCCAGAAAGAGCAAGAAAAGGAAAAGAGGCTCAGATAGAATGAAGAGGGATTCAGGGAAATGCAGGACAACATGAAATGTAATAATATCTGTATAATTGGGAAACCAGAAGGAGAAGAAGAATAGGAAGGGATAGAAAACCTGTTGAAAAAGTAATAATGGAAAACTTCCCTACTTTGACGAGAGAAAAGGTCACACAAATCCAGGAAACACAGACAGTCCCAATAAAAAAAAACCAAAGAGGCCCACTTCAACACATTATAATTCAAATGGTCAAATTCCAAGACAAAAAGAGAATCTTAAAGGCAGGAAGGAAGAAACAGGAGGTAACATACAAGGAAGGCCCAATAAGGCTAGCAGCTGACTTCTCAATGGAAACACTCCAAGCCAGAAGAGAATGGCAAGAAATATTCTAAGAAATGAGAACTAGAGGCCTGCCACCAAGGCTACTTTACCCAGCAAGGCACTCAATCGAGATAGAAGACTAAATAAGGAGCTTCCCAGACAAAAGGAGTCTGAAGGAATACACCTCCACCAAACCAGCTCTCCAAGAGATGCTAAAGGGACTGCTTTAAGGAAAGGGAGAGAGAGAGAGAGAGGGAGAAACACAAGTAGGAAAATGGCAATGAATAAGTACCTATCAATAGTAACCTTAAATGTAAATGGATTAAATGCTGCAATCAAAACACATAGAATAGCTGAATGCATAAAAAAACATGGCCCACACATATCCTACAAGAGACCCACCTCAGAAAAAAAGACCTACACAGACTGAAAGTGAAAGGCTGGAAACAAATTTTCCAAGCATGTACACAGGAAATAAAAAGCCAGGGTAGAAATACTCATATCAGACAAAATAAATTTCAAAAATGGGACCATAAAGAGAGACTCATGAGGTCACTTCAAAATATTCAAGGGAAGAATCCACCAAGAAGATATAAGCATTGTAAATATATCTGCACCTAACATAACAGTACCCAAACACATAAATAAAATCTTGGAGGACTTCAAGAAATATATTGACACCAACATAATTATAGTAGGGGATTTTAACACCCCACTGTCAAAAATGAACAGATCTTCCAAATAAAATATCAACAAAGATATTTTGGCACTGAACAATGCCCTAGATGAAATGGACTTAACTGATATATATATATATATATATATATATATATATATATATATATATATATATATATATGCCCTTTAATTCCAAAGAAGCTAAATACACATTTTTTTCAAATTCACATAGAACATTTTCAAAGATTGACCATATGATAGGACACAAAACAAGCCTCAACAACTTCAAGAACATTGAAATCACACCAAGCATCTTCCCAGATCACAAGGTACAGAAACTAGAGACCAACCCCAAGGGAAAAAACCCAAAACACTCAAAATCATGGGGATTGAATAGCATGCTATTAAACAATGAATGGGTCAAGAATGAAATTAGGGAAGAAATCAAAAGATTTCTGGAAACAAATGAAAATGAACTCACAACAACCGAAAACTTGTGGGACACAGCAAAGGCAGTCCTGAGAGGGAAGTTCACAGTGATACAGGCCTACCTAAAAAAGATAGAAGCATTTCAAACAAACAACCTAACCCTACACCTACAAGAACTGGAGGAACAACAACAAAGACAGCCCAGAGAACACAGAAGGAAGGAAATAATCAAGATCAGATCAGAATTAAATGACATAAGGACTAAAAGCACAATTCTAAGCATTAATGAATCCAGAAGCTGGTTCTTTGAAAATATTAAGAAAATTGACAACCCTTTAAGAAGGCTAATCAAGAAAAATGAGAGGACCCAAATAAACAATCAGAAATGAATGAGGAGAGATTACAACTGATACCACGGAAATACAAAGGATTGTAAGAAATTACTATGAACAACTGTATGCCAAGAAATTTGAAAACCTAGGTGAAATGGACAAATTTCTAGAAAAATATAATCTTCCAAGACTCCATAAAAAAGAAGCAGAAAGCCTGAACAGACCAATAACAGCAGATGAAATTGAAGCAGTAATAAAAAAACTCCCGACGCACAAAAGTCCGGGTCCAGATGGTTTCACAGGAGAATTCTACAAAGCATTTAAGGAAGAGCTAACCCCTATCCTTCAAAGACTATTCCAAAAAATCCAGAATGATGGATGACTCCCAGACTTTTTTATGAAGCCAGCAGCATCCTAATCCAAAAGCCAGATAAAGACACAACGAAGAAAGAAAACTGCAGGCCCATATTGCTGATGAACATAGATGCCAAAATCCTCAACAAATATTGGCAAAGCACATCCAACAATACATTAAAAAGATCATATGTCATGAGCAAATGGGGTTTATTCCAGGGATACAAGGATGGTACAATATTCACAAATCAATAAATGTAATACATCACATAACCAAAAGCAAAGACAAAAATCACATGATCATATCAATGGATGCAGAAAAAGTATTTGATAAGGTATAGCACCATTTATGATAAAAAAAAACACTCAGAAAAATGGGAATACAGGAAGCATTTTTAACATAATAACGGCCATATATGAGAAACCTACAACCAACATCATACTCAATGGGAAAAAACTAAAATCTTTCCCACTAAGATCAGGAACAAGACAAGGCTGTCCACTTTCACCAATTCTATTCAACATAGTATTGGAAGTCCTAGCCACAGCAATCAGGCAAGAAAAGGAAATAAAATGCATCCAAATCGGAAAAGAGAAAACAAAACCGTCACTGTTTGCAGATGACATGATAGTGTAGAGAGAAAATCCAATAGACTCTGTCAAAAAACTGCTCGATCTAATAAATGAATTTGGCAAAGCAGTGGGATACAAAGTCAATATTCAGAAATGAAAGGCATTTTTGTATACCTACAATGAAACAGCAGAAGCAGAAATAAAAAAAATCCCATTTGATGTAGCAACAACAACAAAAAATAAAATATCTAGGAATAAACCTAACCAAGGAGGTAAAAGACCTGTACTCAGAAAACTACACAACACTGAAGAAAGAAATTAAGGAAGACACAAACAAATGAAAACAAATACTGTGTTCATGGATCCAAAGAATTAACATCATCAAAGTGTCCATACTACCCACAGCAATTTACAAATTCAATGCAATACCTATTAAAGTACCAATAGCATATTTCACAGATATAGAACAAACACTTCAAAAATTTATATGGAACCATAAACGACCTGGAATAGCTGCTGCAATTTTGGGAAGAGTGAAAAAGAAGAGTGAAGTAGGAGGGATCACAATACCTGATACCAAGTATTACAAGGCCACTGTAATGAAAGCAGCCTTGTACTGGTATAAAAACAGGCACCTAAACCAATGGAAAAGAACAGAGAGCCCAGAAATAGACCCAAGCCTCTATGGTCAATTAATGTTCAACAAAGGGGGTGGCAACATAAAATGGAGTAAAAATAGCCTCTTCAACAAATGGTGTTTGGAGAGCTGGACAGTTACATTCAAAAAAATGAAACTCACGGGAACAAACTTAAAGGACACATGGACAAAAACTAGGCAGAGGGTGGTAATGGGAGGGAAGTGGGGAGTTTGGGAGGGGGGCTGGATTGGGAGTAAAAGGGAGAAAACTGTATTTGAACAACGATTAAAATAAAATTTAAAAAAATGAAACTCAAGCACCTACTTACACCACACACAAAAGTTAATTCAAGATGAATAAAAGATTTAAATATAAGTCATGACACCATTAAAGTCCTAGAGGAGAACATAGGCAGGAAAATCTCAGATATTTCACACAGCAATACTTTCACAGATATGTCCCCTAGAGCAAGGGACATAAAAGACTGAATAAACAAATGGGATCTCATCAAAATAAAAAGCTTCTCTATGGCTAAAGAAATCACGATTAAAATGAAGAGAACCAACCATATGGGAAAAAACATTTTACCAATGATACCTCAGACAAGGGTTTAATGTCCAAAATGTATAAAGAACTCACATGTCTCCACTCTAAGAAGACAAGCAACCCAATTAAAAAAAGGGGAAAGAACTTGGACACTTCTCCAAGGAGGACATACAGAGGTTCCAGGAACACTTGAAAAGATGCTCAGTTTCACTAGCTATCAGAGAGATGCCAGTGAAAACCACAAAAAGATACCACCTCACACCGTTGAGAATGGCCATCATAAACACAGCAATACAGCAAGCTTTGGAGAGGTTGTGGAGAAAAGGGGTCCCTAGTGCACTGTTGGTGTGATTGCAGACTGGTGCAACCACTATGGAAAGCAGTATGGAGTTTCCTCCGAAAAGTAAAAATGGAACTGCCTTTTGACCCAGCAATTCCACTGTTAGGATTATATCCTAAGAACCCTGAAACACCAATCCAAAAGAACCTATGCACCCCAATGTTCATAGCAGCACAATTTACCATAGCCAAGTCCTGGAAGCAACCTAAGTGCCCATCACTAAATGAATGGATCAAAAAACTGTGGTATATTTACACAATGGAATTCTATGCAGCAGAAAGAAAGAAGGAGCTCCTACCCTTTGCAACAGCATGGATGCAACTGGAAAGCATTATGCTAAGTGAAATAATCCAGGTGGTAAAAGACAAATACCATAGGATCTCATCTTTAATAGGAACCTAATCAACAAAACAAACAAACAAGCAAATGTAACCAAAGACACTGAAATAGAGAACAGGCTGACAGTGACCAGAGGAAATAGGGGAGTGAATTTCAGGGGAAAAGGGGAAAGGTTTGCAGCAACAAGTATTAAGGACACATGTAGAATAACAAGGGGGGATGGAAATGGGAGGGAGGTGGGGATGGCTGGGGGGTTGGCTATGTTGGGGGTAAAAAGCAGAAAACTGTACTTGAACATCAATTAAAATAAAACAAAAACAAAACAAAAAGAACCACTGCCTTAAAATGAATTAACAAGCAAAATATTGACAGATTCATAGAAAGCAGGCTGACAGCTTTTGGGGGAGTGCTGATAGGGAACTGGAGGGGTTGAGCAAAAATAAAGAGAAAAATCTCATGGACATGGACAACAGTTCAGTGATTACCCATGAGAGGGTGGGTAGAGGGAGGTGGAGGAGTGTATAGGTGAAATAAATGGTAATGGAAGGAGACTTGACTTGGCATGATAAACACACAATCCTGTGTACACATGATGTGTTGTAGAATTGTGTCCCTGGAATCTGTATAATTTTGTTAACTAGTGTTACGTCAACTAATAGATTCAATAAAAAGGGAAAAAAGAACCACTATTCTAGAGCAGTTCTTCTCAGTGTATGTTTCTTGGAGCAATAGCATTAACATCATCTGGGAACTTGTTAGAAATGTAAATTCTCATGCCTCACTCCAGATCTGAATAAAAAATTTTGGGTGGGGTTTTGGTGCTTTAATAAGCCCTCCAATTCAGATGCAGGTTGAAGTTTGGGAACCATTGTGCTAGTATAATGCACTTTAAACTTTTTGGATTGGAACCTACAGTAATAAATATATTTTATATGGTACCCCAGGATACATCCATATTACATTCTTTGCTCTTATATAACTGAAACAAAATTTCCATGTAACAATAGTAACACTGAAGGTGCACTATAATATGTCCTAGTCTATCCCATCCTGTCCCATTTCATTAATATATAGAAGTCACGACTCCTTAAATTAATTTTATAATCCACCAATGGATTGTGACCTGCAGCATGAAAAACACTGACCTAGTGTCCTGTCTTGTGCTACAAAAGCCATAAAATTAAAATATATGTTCTATAGAATCCCTTGCAACTGGGTTCTACATATATATAAAAGTAAGCCAATCAGGTGTACTTGAGTAGAATAATGGCAGACAGTGTTTTTCTGAGGCAATGTTAACTAACAGAGATCCCAATGTCAAGAAACTAGCTTCATGGATGTTGAGAGGTAAAGTATGGAATGCCAATTTTGTTGGTGCCGATTATAGCACGTATGGTGTGGTTCTGGAGAACACCGGTAATGATGGTGTCATGATTGCAGTATTTTTTATTATTATGGCAGTGGCTATATGGTTCTGGAGCTAGAAGCTTCCTGATGTAGATTAAATAGCAACTTTCTTGGTGGCCCAGTCCTGCAGTCTGTCTTTGAGATTTGTTCCAGGAACCTTAGCTTAAAGTTTGTTTCTTCCCCTCTTCTATGATTCTTAGCTGTTAAGACACTAAAAGCACTTAATTGTGGGTGCAAAGTTTGAGACAGACAAACATAGGGGTGAAACTGGAAAAAGACAGTCACACCACAAAGGACCTGAATGCGACATTGTCCAGAGTTGGAAATTTTTCTTGTAGATAACAGAGATCTGTAGATAATTTTAAGTGGAATATTCATATTTGAATTTTAGTTAGATCATTACTACTCACAGTGTGGTCCATATATCAGTCTGGTCCAAGAACTGTTTGTTATTAATCCGCAGTTAAGTACAGAAATTGAGATTAAGTATTTTATTTTTATTTATTTTATTGTTGTTCAAGTACAGTTGTCTCCATTTCTCCCCAACCATCCCACCTGCCCCACCCATAACCACTTCCAACCCTCCATCCTACCCCCCTTTGTCTTTGTCCATTGGTCCTTTATACATGTTCCTTGACAACTCTTCCTCCTTTTCCCCATTATCTCCCTCCCCTGTTCCCTCTGGTTACTGTCAGTTTTTTCTTTATTTCAATGTCTCTGGTTGTATTTTGCTTGCTTGTTTGTCTTGTTTATTAGGTTCCACTTATAGGTGAGATCATATGGTATTTGTCTTTCACTGCCTGGCTTATTTCACTTAGCATAATGCTCTCCAGATTCATCCATGCTGTCACCAAGAGTAGGAGCTCCTTAGTTCTTTCTGCAGTGTAGTATTCCATTATAGAGATTAAGTATTTTTAAACTTTTATTACAATTTGACATTGCTGCCATATCCAAATCAAGGATCAGTTGAGTTTGACAAAGTATTGTTCTGCCATGTATTGGGAAAAATAGTCACACTGATCCTTTACCATAGGTAATTTGAGAAGCACTGAACTAGACTATTCTGTAGTTTATTATATGGAAGTTGAAATGAATGTATAAACAAATAAGGGTGCTTCTGATCAGGATAACATAGTGATTTCATGTTTAATATATTCCTCCAAGTACACATCAGAGATTGCTGGAATGTAAAAATGGAAACCAAAAAAGATGCAGCCAGCTCTGAAAATAGGAAAATGAAACAGAAATGCAAAGCAGTAGTACTGGATTTGCTGAGCTCCAGGTTGAGAATCAGAAAAAGGCATGTAGGGTTTTAATATCTGTGAGTTATAAATTTCTTCATTGATAATATGGTGGCAGCAACTTCAGTATTGTTCATAAATCTCTTTCTTTTGACTTGAATCTTGAAATATAGTTTATTTTTCCTTTTTCTTTTTTAAAGTATTTTTATTGATTATGCTATTACAGTTTTTCCAATTTTTCCCCTTTATGCCCCCCTCTGCCCTGCACCCCCAAACCTCCAGCATTCTCCCCACTTTGTTCATCTCCATGGGTTGTACATATAAATTCTTTGACTTCTCTGTTTTCCACACCATTTTAATCTCTCCCCGTCAATTTTATGCTTATTAATTATGCTTCTTCCCTGTACCTTTTTCCCCTTATTCTTCCCTTTCCCCTTCCCACTGAAATCCCTCCATGTGATGTCCATTTCTCTGATTCTGTTCTTGTTCTAGTTGTTGGCTTAGTTTTTGTTGCTTTTCTTTTCTTTTAGGTTCATTTGTTGATACTTGTGGGTTTGTTGTCATTTTACTGTTCACATTTTTTATATTCTTTTTCTTAGATAAGTCCCTTTAATATTTCATATAATAAGGGCTTAGTTATGATGGACTCCTTTAACTTGACCTTATCTGGGGAGGAATTTATCTGCCTTTCCATTCTAAATAAAAGCTTTGCTGTATAGATTAATCTTGGATATAGGTCCTTGCCTTTCATGACTTTAAGTACTTTTTTCTAGCTCCTTCTTGCTTGCAAGGTTTCTTTTAAGAAATCAGCTGATAGTCTTCTGGGCACACCTTCTCCTTTTCTCTTGCTGCTTTTAAGATTCTCTCTCTAACTTTAATCTTGGGTAACTTAACGATGATTTGCTTTGGTGTGTTCCTCTTTGGGTCCAACTTCTTTGGGACTCTCTGGGCTTCCTGGACTTCCTGGAAGTCTGTCCCCTTTGCCAGATTGAGGAAGTTTTCCTTCATTGTTTGTTCAAATATGTTTTCAATTTCTTGCTCTTGCTCTTGCACTTGTTCTTCTCCTTCTGGCACCCCTATAATTTGGATATTGGAACGTTTCAAGTTGTCCCAGAGGTTCCTAAGCCTCTCTTCACATTTTTGAATTCTTGTTTCTTCATTCTGTTCTGGTTGGATGTTTATTTCTTCCTTTTGTTCCAAATCATTGATTTGAGTTCTGGTTTCCTTCCTGTCACTGTTGGTTCTCTGAATATTTTGCTGTATTTCATTTTGGGTATCTTTCACTTTTTTTTTCATTTATCAGCCAAGCTCAATCAGTTCTGTAAGCATTTTGATTACTAGGACTTTAAATTCTCCATCAGATAGGTTGGCTATCTCCTCATTGTTTAGCTCTCTTTCTGAAGCTTTGCTCTGTGCTTTCATTTGGGCTGTATTTCTATATCTCAGTGCACTGTTCTGGTTGACTTTTTCTTTAATTCCTTGATTGTCAGCATTCCACGGAGTTTGATTTTCTGGAATGTCTGGTTGTTTATTGATTTTAGACTGGTTGTTATCCTCCTTTTGGTTGTGTAAGGAAGTGAAGGATTTCTACCTACACCTCCATCTTGGCCAGAACTCCTCAAAAGATAGTTTAGATGGATACAGCTATTTTCTCTCATCCCTGTTGTTTCTTCATCCATTTTATTCTCCTCACCTTCCACCCAACTCAAACTTTATTAGGCCACTTTTATTCCTCCATTTCTTATTCATCTGGGCTCTTTAAAGCTCTACAGCACCCCACTTTTCTTCATCAACATCCCTGCCAACATTATCCTTCCCATATAAAAGCCAGTCACCATCTTTCCCTTCAGTGGTGCCTCTGCTTTGAGGTTCCCAACTTCACTTTTATCCTGTAGAGCTCAGCCCTGAGCCCCCCAACATTGCCTTGAAGATTAGCATTGGCTTAGTGTGCAGGCTCTACTCTCCCATTGTGGTACTTCACCTAACCCTGCCTGATCTCCAGCGAGCCTTAATTACACACACACACACACACACACACACACACATACACACACACAACCCGTATAGAAAACTTATAAAAGTCCTTACATACCATTTACCAAGATTTACCAATTGTTTACATTTTACTAATGTGAGATTTCTCTGTGTGTGTCTCTCTACGTCACACAGACACACTTACATGAAAATATAAGAGCAGAAACTCTTAGATCTATCCATAAAATGAATCTTATTATATCAAATCTAACAGTACTAAAAGTGAAACAAAAAAATTATCTCAACTGGCCCTGGCTGGTATAGCTCAGTGGATTGAGCATGGATCTGTGAACCACAGGTTCATCAGTTTGATTCCCAGTCAGGGCACATGCCTGGGTTGCAGGCCAGGTCCCTGGTAGGGTGTGTGCGAGAGGCAACCATACACTGATGTTTCTCTTCCTCTCTTTCTCCCTCCCTTTTCCTCTCTCTAAAAATAAGTAAATTTATCTTTTTAAAAACCCTCATTTAAAAAATTATCTCAACTGTATTAATCATGATTTTTATTTTCTTTATTTTGCATGATATTTTGACATATTCAAGCCTTGGTAATCCTGGAGAGGCTGCCCCTCCAATGCTACCTGATTCCTGGAGATGGTAAACACCTTGACTGCCAGCATGTCTTTCATATTCAAACCAGCCAATTATAGCCTATATCCCCAACCACCTGCTTTATCAAAGTCTCACACACCAAGTCAGTATTTTACATGCCTTAAATCATCCCAGGGCCATGTACAGGATAACTGGTGACCATACCTGTATCACAGAGCCTCCTGAAATTATCTAAATTTGCCAGTATTAAAATGCTTAAATTGCCTTGCCCATTCTTTCCCATGAAAACCACAACAAGGGCTTGTGCATGTATTTTTCCCTCACTCTTTCTGCCTCCTGACTAACCCTTGTATTTCCTTATGTGGCCTAGTGTGGTATGATGTGCCCTTTCCACTTGGAAACTGTGAGAAATAAACACTTATTTCATAGTCATATGTCTCTGTCACCTTATCATACTTTATTAAAACCAATCTCAGGAAGGTTTCAAGACATCAACCAAATATATTTTATCCCAGGAATAAAATAATAATTCATTACCAGAAAAAATTATTAAAATGATTTATCACACTAATAAAAAACACAGTCATCTGATCATGTTACTAGAACAGAAAAAAAGTGTTTGATAAAATTCAATGCAATGTATCCACTCAAAACCTAGGGAAAACATATATTGAATAGTGACACTTTTGACATACTCCTACAAAGTCAGGATCTCAAAAAACATTAATAAGTGTTCTGTCAAACATTATACTGAGGGTACTAACCAATGAAAAAAAGCCAAGGTAAAGTGTATTCATATTGAATTAAGAAGAGACAACATGTCTTTATTTGGAGATTGTGTGATAGCTTGCATAGAAAATTGAAGAGAACCTACGGATAAATTATTAAAACAAGTAAGACAGTTCATCAGGTTTGCTGGATGAAATATCAACATATAAACCCAACTAAAGTACTTAGGGTACCTTCAAATTGTATTTTATTACATATCACACTGACTGACAGAAGCAAATTTCAGAAAGATTTATGTGGTTTGGTTCCACTTACATCAAGTTTAATTTTTGAAAAATAATACTGCATACAGGAGTCCACAGAAATAATGCCTGCTTGAGTGTGGTTGTTAATGTTTATCAATGTTTCACACAAAATGGACAGCAATTTGAACATTTCACCTAAAATGCCTTATGGTGTGCTTGAGTGTTATATTGTTACCGAATTACATGTTTATGATTTTCTAATAAAAGGGGGCATTACTTGTGTCAGACCCTGTATGTTCTTCCATGATAAGAAATTCTGAATTCATGATGTTAATTACCTCTTGGGAGGGAGAAAAGAGAATGAGATGGGTGTGGTAACACATAGGACTATACCTAGATCTACCATTTTTTTCTGTAAAAAATCAGATGCAAATATTGTAACAAATTTAGATTTGATAAATCTGGATGGTGAATACATGGGTATACCTTATATTTATTGCTATAGTTTTCTATATGAAATATTTCACAATAAAATCAAAGGAATAGGGAAATAAGTTAGAGAGCTGTTTGGTAATCAAGGTGAAAGTTGATAGGATATAGTCCAGGACAGTAGTATGGAAAGGAAAGAAGAGAAAACAATATTTAGACTACACAGCAAGATGGGAATAGGTATGAAGAATACAAAACACCTCACAGGCTTCTTTTTTTCAAGATTTTATTTATTTATTATTTTTATACAGAGGGGAAGGGAGAGAGAAAGAGAGAGAAACATCAATGTGTGGTTGCCTCTTATGCACTCTCCTACTAGAAACCCATCCTGCAACCCAGGCATGTGCCCTGACGGGAAATCAAACTGTTGGCTCTTTGGTTCAAAGGATGGCACTCAATCTACTGAGCCGCACCAGCCAGGGCACAGGTGTCTATCTTGGGTGACCATGTAGATGGTGTTGCAACTACTGAAATATGAGAAGAATGTATGTTCCGTCATGTTTCATTTGAAATATCTATGGGATCTGCTGGTGAAAGCATGAGACCAAAAGTTGGATATGTGATTCTGAAACTGGGAAAAAGTATGGCTATGCAATATGGGTATGAGAATCAACAGCATTATAGATAGTAGTGGAAACTATTTAAGTAGGAAAGACCATTCAAGTAATGGTAACAGGGCGAGAAAAAGAGCAGAAGGAAGAGCATAAAGTTCTAGGAAATATTAATATTTAAGGAGTTGGAAGAATAGGGAAAATTAAGAGGATGGTTGTAGAGACACAGAAGAGACCCATACAAGTGTTGTGTCAAAGAGGAGTATGGAGTCAAAAGTTTCAAGGAGGTAATGTTTGGTGGTTTCAATTATAGCAGAGAAGTTCACTAAGAATTAAGAAATATATCTATTAACTTTTGCAAATAGGAGGTTACTTGTTATCTTAGAAAGCAGGATTTCAGGGAACTGAGCACTGGAGAGATAAGTCAGATTGAAATGAGTTGAGGAGTGAATGGGAGATGAATATAAGTACAGATTGGTCTTTTAACAACATTACCACTATAGCCCCAGCCGGTGTAGCTCAGTGGACTGAGTATGGATTGAGAACCAAAGTGTCGCCAGTTTGATTCCCAGTTGGGACACATGCCTGGGTTATGGTCCAGGCTCCCAGTAGGGGTCATGCAAGAGGAAACCACATATTGGTATTTCTTTCCCTCTCTTTTTCCTTCCCTTCCACTCTGTCTAAAAATAAATAAATAAGCTCCACTTCTGGGGACACTCACAGCTGTCAATGCTCAGCCCAGCTTCTTTCAAAATGCCTACTGTTTATGAAATTCTGTGTAAGCTCAGCTTGGAGGGTGATCACTCCACACTCACAAATGCATATGGGTCAGTCAAAGCTTATACCAACTTTGATGCCAACCGGGATGCTTTGAACATTGAAACAGCCATCAAGACCAAAGGCGTGGATCATGTCACCATTGTCAACATTTTGACCAACCACAGCAATGAGTAGAGACAGGATATTGCCTTTGCCTACTAGAGAAAGACCAAAAAGGAACTTGCATCAGTGCTGAAGTCGGTCTTGTCCTGCCACCTGGAGACAGTGATTTTGGGCCTATTGAAAACACTTGCTCATTTTGATGCTTCTGAACTGAAGGCCTCCATGAAGCAGCTGGGGACCACTGAGGACTCTCTCATTGGGATCATCTGCTCAAGGAACAACCAGGAGCTGCAGGAAATTAACAGAGTCTCCAAGGAAATGTACAAGACTAACCTGGAGAAGGACTTTGTTTCTGACACATCTGGTGACTTCTGCAAGCTGATGGTTGCTCTCACCAAAGGTAGCAGAGCAGAAGATGGTTCTGTCATTGGTCAATAACTGATTGAACAAGGTGCCCAGGATCTCTATGATGCTACAGTGAAAAGAAAAGGAAATGATATTCCCAAGTGGATCAGCATTATGACCAAGTGAAGCATGTGTCACCTCCAGAAAGTATTTAAAAGGTACAAGAGCTACAGTCCTTATGACATGTTAGAGAGCATCAAAAAGGAAGTCAATGCAATTCCTATTAAAGTACCAATGACATATTTCACAAATATAGAACACACATTTCAGAAATGTATATGGAACCATAAATGACGCCAAATAGCTGCAGCAATTTTGAGAAAGAAGAACAAAGCAAGAGGGATCACAATACCTGATATCAAACTGTATTAGAAGGCCACTATAATGAAAGCAGCCTGGTACTGGCATAAAAACAGGCACATAGACCAATGGAACAGAACAGAGAGCCCAGAAATAAACCCAAGTCTCTACAGTCAATATTTGACAAAGGGGCAGCAACATAAAATGGAGTAAAAATAGCCTCTTCAACAAATGGTGTTGGGAGAGCTGGACAGCTACATGCAAAAAAAATGAAACTTGATAACCAACTTACACCATACACAAAAATAAGTTCAAAGTGGATAAAAGATTTAAATATAAGTCATAACACCATAAAAGTCCTAGAGGAAAACATTGGCAGGAAAATCTCGGACATTCCACGCAGCAACATCTTCACAGATATGTCTCCTAAAGCAAGGGACAGAAAGGAAAGAATAAACAAATGAGACCTCATCAAATTAAAAAGTTTCTGCATGGTGAAAGAAAACAGCATTAAAATTAAAAGAGAACCAACTACTTGGGGAAACATATTTGCCAATGATACTTTGGAGAAGAGTTTGATCTCCAAAATATATAAAGAACTCTCATGACTCCACTCCAGGAAGACAAAAAACCCAACTAAAAAATGGGCAAATGACTTAAACACACACTTCTCCAAGGAGGACATACAGAGGGCCCAGAAACACATGAAAAGATGCTCAGCATCAATAACCATCAGTGAGATGCAAATTAAAACTACAATGAGATACCACCTCACACCGGTCAGAATGGCTAACATAGACAAATCAATAAACAAGTGTTGGAGAGGATGCAGAAAAAAAGGGAACCCTAGTGCACTCTTGGTGGGATTGCAGACTGGTGCAGCCACTGTGGAAAACAGTATGGAACGTCCTCAGTAAACTAAAAATGGAACTGCCTTTTGACCCAGCAATTCCACTGCTAGGATTATATCCTAAGAACCCTGAAACACCAATCCAAAAGAACCTATGCACCCCAATGTTCATAGCAGCACAATTTACAATAGCCAAGTGCTGGAAGCAATGTAAGTGCCTACCAGCAAATGAATGGATCAAAAAACTATGGTACATTTACACAATGGAATTCTATGCAGCGGAGAGAAAGAAGGAGCTCCTCCCCTTTGTGACAGCATGTATGGAACTGGAGAGCATTATCGAAGTGAAATAATCCAGGCAGTGAGGGACGAATACCATATGATCTCACCTTTAACTGGAACATAATCAACAAAAGAAGAAAGCAAAGAAAGTATAACCAGAGTCATTTAAATTAAGAACAATCTAACAATAGCCAGAGGGGAGGGGGGAAGGGACAGTAGAGAGAAGGGTTTTCAGGAACTACTATAAAGGATACCTGGACAAAACTGGGGGAGAGGGGGTAGGTGGGGGAGGGAGGTGGGTTTGGAGGCGGTGTGGGGAAGGGTAGGAGAGAATGCAGACAACTTTGATTGAACAACAATAAAATAATTTAAATTTAAATAAAAAAGGATGTCAAGGGAGACCTGGAAAATGCTTTCCTGAACCTGGTCCAGTGCATCCAGAACAAGCCCCTGTATTTTGCTGACTGACTATATGACTCCATGAAGGGCAAGGGGACATGAAACAAGGTCTTGGTCAGAATCATGATCTCCCGCAGTGAAGTGGACATGTTGAAAATCAGATCTAAATTCAAGAAGTACGGCAAGTCCCTGTCCTATTCCATCCACCAAGACACCAAGAGTGACTACCAGAAAGTGCTGCTATACCTGTGTGGTAGGGATGACTGAGGCCCTAGATGGTTTGAGTGTCCAGGAGTGGTGCTCCTGTGCTTCCAGCTAATGATTGTAGGAAATCTGCTTGTGATTAATAGCCCCCTGTGCTCATCCCCATGAGGGTGATGTTAGCATTGCTCCTGCCCCACCTTATTTCAGTTGCCCGAGCATTGCCTGGCTTTCCCAGCTAGTCTCTCCTTTTAGCCAAAGAAATGAAACTTCCAAGGAGGTGCAAGTGAAATCTGTGATGTGAAACAATTTGCTTCTTGTGTACTGTGTCATAACCAAATGAATAAACTGAATTTTTACTTTAGAACCAAAAAATTAAATAAGTAAAAATAAATAAATAAAATCTATAAAAGAACATTAGCACTATAAACATTAATGACATAGTCACTAGAAATATTACCATAAAAGAATAATAATCCTTTTCCCCATTATCATAAAAACCACTAACTTTTCCATTCATCTTTTTGTAATTCCTTTCCCTTTCCTCTGCTTCTCTTTTCCCTTATCAACCAATCAGACATATGCACATCTACTCTATGTGTTTGGCTATGTATATAAGACAAGGTTTTTGCACTCAAAGGACATTTTCTTGTGGAGAAGAAAGGCATGCAAATATGCAACTTTAGTACATGCCCTATGTGATAGTCATTCATACTATTCACCAAATATTTCCAGCTCATCTCCTTCTTAGAATGTAGGATTATATGTCCTTGCTACCTGTAGTTGGGGGGGGCATGTTTAATTCTGGCCAAAGAGTTGTGAGTTAAAGGGATATATGCTACTTCTAAGCTGCACACTTAAATTTAATTGTTAGTGTGAAACCCTCTAGAGACAAACTATAGTACAGTGGGCAATACAGCCTGTAGCCTGTTTTATAAATGAAGGTTTTTTTGATAACACAAATGTGCCCATTTTTTTACATGTTGTCTATGACTACTTTTGTGCTATAACAGCAGAGCAGTTGAAACAATGACTGTATGGTCCTCAAAGCTTAAAATTATTTACTATACAGAAGAAGTTTACTGACACCATGTCTAATATAATGTAGCTTATCCTGATGCTCCAAACAGAGGCAGTGTAGTACTGAGAAATTTATCTTATGTAAAGTGTGGTGTACTTGAATTAACACAGGCTTGAAAGCTAGCTAAAATCTGAGTCTAGATAGTCAGCCTTGGGTACTACAGAATCCTCTACCCAAGACTTTTTGGGACTCACATCTCTCACAGCACCAACCAAAGGAAAGATGGAAGCAAATGGAAGCAAACATAGACTTGCTCTAAGCAATTTTTATACACTGAAATTTTCTATGTCCTTCTACCTCCCAATTCATATGCTGAAATCCTAATTGTTATTGTGATGGTATTAAGGGATGGGTCTTTGGGAGGTGATGAGGTCATGAGGGCAGAGCACTCATAAATGGGGTGAGTGCCCTTATAAAAGAAACTCCACTGAGCTCCCTCATTAATTCTACCAAAGGTATGACAAACTAATATCTATTACTTATAAGCCCCCCATTCTATGGTATTCTGTTATAGTAACCTGAACAGATTAAGACAGGAGTGAAGGAAGTATTGATGGGTGGATGCTCAATATGACAAAGCACTTTCTAAAAGTCAAAGTTGTCCAAAGTTGGAATGCGCTATCCTGCAGGAATGAAAGGCTCAGGTAGCCTTGGAGTATGGAAAGTGTGTACTTTGTTGCCCTAGGTTTCACAAAGAAGCTAACTTACCTCTTGGGAAAATTAGATATTAGTTTTATACAGCTCCACATAAACTACTATAAACTTAGTGGCTGGCTCAAAACAACATACATTTATTTGCTGACAGTTCTGTAGGTCAGAAGTCCAGCACACCATGACTGGGTTGGTTCTCTGCTAAGGTCACAAGGCTGAAATCAAGGTGTTGGTCAAGCTGAATTCTCATCTGGAGGTTCTAGAGAAAAATCCACTTGAAAGTTTATTGTTGTCAGAATTCATTTTCATGTGGTTAGATGACTGAGGCCTATTGCTTTGTTGACTATTAGCTAGGGGTTGCTCTCAGCTCCTATATTCTACCCACATTCTTTGTCATGTATCTCCTTTCATCTTCAGGTCAACAATGGTATATTGAGTCCTTTTTGTGGCTTGAGTGTTTCACTTCCTCTTCTGTGACCAGTTGGAGGAAACTGATTTTAAAGGGTTTAAGTAATTAGGTCAGTTCATCTGTATAATCTCTGTGTCTTAAGGTCAGTTGTGTCACATAACAATTATGGTAATAAAATGCAGTATATTCACTGCCCAAGGATTATGAAAGGTGCATACACTGGGGTGGGGAAAATCCTGGGAACATCTTAAAATTCTGACAACCATAGATGGGAAGGAGATTCTACTTTTGTATACTCAGCTAAATAAGTTGATGTTCAAAGTACCTTCCAATCTTGAGAATCTATAATTCACTGACTACATTAAAGTTTGGACTGAGAAAGGGGGGTTAAGTCACAATTGCTACTTTCATGCAGTTTTCAATGTAGGGGTAAAATTAACACACAGAAAACTATTAGCACTATGTTAAACTAAATGTTAAACTGTGTAAATTAAGAGTGTATAGAAGATCAAGGAGGAGAGAGATTAGAAAGGACTAAAGTGTTAGAATGTTTTTTTGGAAAAGGTATGACTTCAACTCTTATTTGAAGTAAGATGAAATAGAAAATAATAAAGGTTTTCTAAACCTCTGGATGGTTTTTATTAATTGTATATTCATATTTCCAAATGTGATGCTAAAAAGTAGGCTAAGAAAAAACAAGGGGAAGAGTCATCAAGGAACATGTATGTATAAAGGACCCATGGACAAAGACAAAGGGGGGAGGATTGAATGTGAGAGGTGGGGGTGGGTAGAGTAGGGGAGAATGATTGGGGGGGGAAATGGGGACAACTGTACTTGAACAACAATAAACAATGTAAAAATATTAAAAATGTAAAAAGGAAAAATAAAAAGAAAATATATCCAAAACTTAGAAACAGACAAAAGGATAGCTGTATATCTTTTCAGAATCATAGCGGTATATTGTCAATAGGCTCATACTGCCTGAAGATCAAGTCTACACCAATGATTCTCACACTTTCATATGTATCAGTCTCCTGGAGGGCTTGTTAAAACACAGAGTGCTGTGTCCTATCTTAAGGTTTCTTTTTTAAATGTATTTTTTATTGTTGTTTGTGTACAGTTGTCTCCATTTTCACCCCATCATGCCCCTGGCCCCACCCATACCTGCCTCCCACTCTCAAACTTACCCCCTTTGGCTTTGTCCATATGTCCCTTATACGTGTTCCTTGATGGCCCTTCCCTATTTTCTGATTCAGTGGTTTCTTTTTTATTTTTATTTTATTAATTCATTTAATTGTGATTCAAGTACAGTAGTTCTTGAGTGGGATCAAGAATTTGCAATTTTAACAAGATCCTAGCTGATGCTGGTACTGTTGCTGGTCTGGAGAACACACTTTGACAACAATTGCTCTAGAGAAACATACTATTGTTTGACTTGCTATTTACTCTTAAGTCAAGTATTCTATAAAGTTACATGTTAACTTGTAGAAGTTGCCAATAAGTTTTGTCCAGTAGGAGGGTAAATAATTTCTATACAATGAAAAAGATAACCCCAACAGCTGAACTAGCTTTACCATCTCACTGATAAATACTCTCAATAACAGATTAAATATATCTTTGTGTCAAATAAATTTTGACATATGCTCACTATATTTGTGTGGTAGTCACATTTTTTCTTTTTTTTTTGCACCTTTTAAATTGTTGTTCAGTTATAGTTGTCCTGCCTTTTCCCCATTGCTCACCCCTACCATGATTTTTAACTTTTTAAAAATTATACCTTGACAGGGTTGTAATCAAATAAGTTTTTGGCAGTCTAAGTTAAACAAATTCACACAGGATTCTAAATGATGCACGTTTCCTAGCTTTTAATTTGCTATTTAGAATATAAATAATGTTAGAGGGAGACAAATACCACATGAATTCACTTATATGTGGAATCTAAAAAAACAAAATAAAACAACGAAGTCAAAACAGACTCAGAGACAGAGAGCAACCTAGTGGTTACTGGAGGGGAGGAGTGGGGGTCTGGGTGAAAAAGGCAAAAGAATTAAGAACTACAAATTGTTAGTTAAAAAATACTTATGGGGTAGGATTGAGGGTGGGGGTGGGAGGTGGGGGTAGGTGGGGTGGGGGAGAATGCTGGGGAGAAAATGGAGAGAACTGTACTTAAACAACAATGGAAAAAGAGTCATGGAGATGTAAAGTATAGCATAGGGAAGGTAGCCAATAATATTGTGATAACTATGTATGGTGCTGGGTGTGTAATGGAAATACCAGGGGAAACACTTTGTAAAGTATATGATTGTTTAACCATTATGCTGTACACCTGAAACCAATACAAGATAATATTGAAAGTAAACTGTGATTGAAAAAATGGAAACATAAATGATACAGCACGTCACAAAACTATTTGATACTGAACACTTTTTACTCATTGTCTTTTTTATCAGTGACATCACAGCCACTACCATAATCTCTAAAAGAAAAATGAGTTACCTAACTGTGTATACTGAATTTTACCTCAGTGGGAGAAGCATATTTTTAAAGACAAGGAAGAGAGCTTTCGTATCATTTGGCACCAAGGAGTCCTCCATCACCAGATTCAGGGTGGAGGAAGGTTTTGGCCTTTTTTTGTTTCTTAATACAAAATAAAGCTCCAGAATTCTTAGAGTTCCTATGAGATAACAGACAAATGATCAATTCAGTTTTTCTTGCTGGAACCAAATCTCCCATTGCCAAAACTCATCTTTTAAGCCCAGCAAACTATGTGTACACTTCTCCTTTTTTCAGTGATGTCTAGGATAACTCTTCCACAAAGTTGGAAAGCTCTCACTAGTGGCTTGGAAACAAATATAGTTGCCATGTCAGGAATTCTGGGTTTTGTTTCTATATCTCCACATCAGCAGAGGCCTGGATTGAGCCCCAAACCCATGTTTCAACTATGATTTCTCTTCCAGGAAAACTCTATTGTCATTTGGGGCTATCCTCCACAGAAAGGTTCTCACTTTCCCTCTCCAGAGCCAACTGACTCCCTCGACTGCTAAACTGAAGTTGGAGAATTTGAGGACTGCAAATATTGAGTTAGTGACTTGCTTCAATTTATTTATTTTTATTTTTTAATTGACTATGATTATATTTTATTTCTTTAAATTTTCCCTACCTTTAAGGAGGTATGAATGACAAATAAAAATTGTTTATATTTACAATATTCAGTGTAATGTTTAGATATACATAAACATTGTGAAATAATTACCACAGTCAAACTAATAACATATTCATTACCTCACAAATAGTAACCATTTATGTGTGTTAGGAACATGTTTGCTTCAATTTAGAAGTAAACCTTGTAAGGGATCATGTCTCTAAATCTATGAAGTGGAGAAACTGCTGTCCTTATGATTGAGCAAGGACCTGGAAGATTGTTCTCATGGTCAATTGCATGTTAGTCCAAAGTGAGTAA
The DNA here is from genome assembly GCF_004126475.2 of Phyllostomus discolor. Lineage (NCBI taxonomy): Eukaryota > Metazoa > Chordata > Mammalia > Chiroptera > Phyllostomidae > Phyllostomus > Phyllostomus discolor. The sequence continues at coordinate 29,550,003 of NC_050198.1, read as the reverse complement.
ACCACATAAGTTTATATTTCAAGTTCCTGGAAACATTTCTACCAGATGAGGCTGTAAGATAGTACTTCCAATTCTTAAACTTGGTCCCAATTTTTTGACCTGCTGGAATGTATTCTCTCATGTAGCTATTCCCCAAGTTCCATTAATATGGAACAACATGCCCACTAAAGTTGATAACCTCACTCTTGGTGGGCTCCACGAGAGATGCACCATAGAGATAATTAACATCCACATGTCCACCTTCACACCATCCCCACCAGTATCTTTGATATTGTGCAGATTGAACAGATCCTGACTCTGTGGAACCACCTAAACCTGGAGCCAAATGTTCTATCAGGTAAGTCTACAAGTTCTGAAATTGAGCCCTGGCTTTAACTATCATTGACACCATAACATGCCCACGGTGATGAGGGTCAACTCTGTGAGCAAACCTTTCTATATTTCATCAGTTTTGTTCCCTCCTCTTTTGTAGTGCACTTTCTGCTGCACAAGCAAAACAATTTTCATTCTATGGAAAAATGTTCACTCAATTTGCATGTACAATGGTTAACATCTTGCATCTCTTTTTATTTTGACATAATTGTAGATTTACATGCAGTTGTATAAAATGATACAGATAAACTGTGCACCCTTTGCCCAGTTTCCCCCAATAGTAGCATCTTGAAAAACCACAGTATAATACCACAGCCAGGATACTGACATTGAAACAATACAGAAACAGAACAGTTTCATCACCACAAAGGTCCCTCCTGTTAACCTTTTATGGCTATATCCACCTCCCTACTTCCTTTTACCAGACCCCTGGCAACCACTAATTTGTTATCTATTTCTGAAATATTTCCTTTTCAAAGTGTTTTATAACTGGAATATTATGGTATATATCCATTTGGGATGGGGTTTTTTCCCACTTAACATAAATCTCTACAGATTCATCAAACTTGTCATGTATCAATAGTCTGTTCTTTTTTATTATTGACTAGTATGCAATGATATGAATGTATCAACATTTGTTTAACCATTTAACTTTTGAAGGGTATTTTGGTTATTTTTAAGTTGTGAACTATTACATTTGTGTACACTGGAGTTTTTGTGTGACTTTAAGCTTTTATGTTATGAGTGTGATTGCTGAGTCATAGGTAATTTTGTGTTTAATTTATTTAAGAGACTGACAAATTTTTTCCAGAGTGGCTGTACCATTTTACATTCCTTCCAGCAATGTATGAGTGATTCAGTTTCTCCACATCTCTGTTAACATTTTCATGTTATCAATATTTTTTCATTTTAGCTCTTCTGATAGTTTAGTGACATCTAATTGTAGCTTTAATTTTCATTTTCCTATGACATTTTTTCCTTGACATCTGTATATCCTCTTTGGTAAAATACCTGTTAATACGTTTTGCCCATTTTCTAATTGGATTGATTTTTTTTCTATTATTGAATTTTGAGAGTTCTTTATTCTAGATACAAGACCTTTGCCAGATATGTAGTTTCAAAATATTTGAGTAAATTCTGTTGATCTGTCGTCAAGTTCACTGATTTATCTTCTGTCATCTCTACTCTCCTATTGAGCCCATTCAGTGAGTTCTTATTTCTCTTATTATAATTTTCAGTTCTTAATTTCCATTTAGCTTTTTTATAATTTCTTTTTTTGGCTGAAACTTTAAATTATTTATTATTTGTTTCAATATAATTTGTATTTACTTGTTGAATCATTTGTATGATGATTGCTTTAAAACACTTGTCAGATAGTTTCAACATTTGATTCATCTGAAAATAACACAGGTAATATTATATATCACCACTTTACAGATGAAGAAACAAGACTGAAAATGTTAAATGACATTGAATATGATCACATAGGTAGTAAAGTGGCAAAGCAGGAAATTAAGCCTAAAGCTATCTACTAGAGAGGTTATATTTCCAATGTTAACCTTCTAAAAACTTCATGGATAAAAGTTAAAACCAGCACCATGGCCTGCACATTTCTTACTTTCCTATTTATTTATTTATTTATTTATTTATATTTATTCTTATTCAAGTTTTGATTTTCCTTGTTCTTGACGTACAGTGATTTCCATTTATTTTTTTTAAGATTTTGTTTATTTATTTTTTTAAGATAGGGAAGGGAGGGAGAAAGAGAGAGAGAGAAACATCAATGTGCGGTTGCTGGGACCCATGGCCTGCAACCCAGGCATATGCCCTGACTGGGAATCGAACCTGCGATGCTTTGGTTCACAGGCTGCACTCAACCCACTGAGCTACGCCAGCCAGGGCTCCATTTCCTTTTTTAATAACTGTATTGATTTAATTATTTAAGCATTTAAATTTCCTTTACAAAATAAATATATGATTTAGTAAAAAAAATGATTGAAATCAAATTGACAAAATTCTTGCTCAGACTCCAGCACTGATTATCTACATAATCTTTTTTTTTATCTATGTAATCTTGAAGTCATTTATTTTCCTTGGTCCTCAAATTCTTCATATGTAGTGTAAGAATTGAAGTTTATTATATTATCAAAATTCTGAGTTTACATACATGTAAAAATATGAAAGAAAATTACTTATATAAGTGTGTATATGTGTTCATATTGTCCTCTGTATATTCACATTCACATCTATATATGCATTTTACTTTCCTATGAGAAAGCCAATTATAGACAAGTAGGCTGGAGTAGGTGATAGGTAAGGTCCAGTCATTTGCTGACATTATTTCTAGCATTTAAAACTCCCCTATCTTCATTCCCCCATCCAAGTCAACTAGGCAGTGGGAATTTGTTAGAAATGCAAATTCTCAAATAAGTCAATGATCCTGTGGTTCAAAGATGGTGGCTTTGCTCCAGAGAGCGTGATTCTCTGCTTCTGTGCAGGGGAGAGAAACTTGCAGATCAGCGGAGGAACAGAGCAAGTGGCCTAGGTTACTGAAACATTTTTGAAAACAGGACATCAAAAATTATAGTGGACATTGAAAAACCAGACAGTAAGGAGACTGCTTCAGCACAGCAGGGACCCAGGGATCAGCCCGGGGACCGGAGGGTTGCAGCCCCGAGGCCTGGTGCTCCTGGGTCTGCCTCAGGGCACCTGGGAGAGCAGAGTGGCTGCTCCCTCCCCAGACAACGGGGGTTGAGCAACACCAGGGGAGACCTTGTGGCTTAAAGGCACAGAGAGGGGAGTTGGACTGGGAGACAATCGCGCAGGGGCTACTAGCACCCACCCATAGCACTGGGAGAAGTGAGTGCCTCCAGCCTGCTTGACCAGGGTTGGCCTGGAAGTGCGCCCACACCCCCAGCCCAGTGGGAGTGTGGATCCATGAAAAACCCAGACCTCGAAGCCCTGAAAAAGGAAAGGCAGGGCGTTCTCGGGTTCCCAGAGCCAGCGGTGCTGAACTGTGGAAGCTGGAAGCACGTGCCCCCTCAGGAATCCTGGCTCTTGCGCTGTGAACCCAGAAGGGATGCGGTGCTTGGAGGGTTCCTAGAACACGAAACTGAAAAATTTGGTGGATGTGCATGCCCCTTTACAATCCCCAGAGCTTGCACCGTGAATCGAGAAAAGACACGTGTGCTTCCCGAGAACATAGCACCCACTGCAGTGAAATTTTAAGGAAGGGTGCGTCTCCTTGCGATCCTGGAGCTTGCATCGTGAAACCGCAAAAGACGCAGGAGCCCTGAGGGGCCCGGAGGCTGGGAGAACGTGGAAGTGAGCTCTGGAGAGCAGGCTCGGGAGAACCCAGGATCCTGTAGGGGAAAGTCACATTGACTCAGGACAGCGCCCTGCTGGCCCTGGGGACATTACCCTAGTGACTTACTGAGTTTTGAATGGGAAGAGTGATAAATGCCCCTCAGCCTGCTAAAGCCAGAAAGACCAGAAAAGCTGCTCTGGCCAGTTAGAAACCAACAAGACTATTTTTTGTTTGTTTTGTTTTTTGTTTTTGGCTGTTGTTGGTTGATTGATTTTATCTTGTGTTTTAAGTGACCTTTTATTTTTCAATTGTTATCATTTTATATCTCTCAATCCCTTATGTTTCTCTTTCATTCATCCTAGTATTATTCCTTCCACTCCAAATTTATCTCTCCTGCACTCCATCTTCTGCTTTTTCCCCATTTGTTTTAGCTTGCAAGTTACTGCAAATTTGTATTATCTTTTAGTTGCGTTTCTGACATTATTTATTTTAATAGTATTTTGGTATTCTTTTTCTTTCTGTATAATCTTCTTTGCTTGGCTGGTTAGACTGTCATTTGATAGGTTTCTCCTGGTATCTCAGTCACAGTGTGTTGATAATTTACTATCCTTCATCTGTGTTCCATTAGTATACCTTTCAAGGTTCTATACTCCTTATTCTTGTTATCTAGATCTCATAGATTCTGCCACATGATTGTTGCTTTAATATTATTATAAATAAGACTTAGTTCATACAATTGTAAATACTACTCAACACCCCTATCTGATCTCAGCCCACTTCGCAATTTCCGGAACTCTATTATTGTGGGAGTTGTCTCTATTCTTTTACACACTACTCCTATTTACTAATCTGTATTCCAACGCTACATCAGAATCTGACCTCCCACAGCCTCACAGCTTGCTAGTTCCAACTAACAAACCTTTCGTCCCCAATAAGAGCCTTACCTTCTTTCTATCCTTTCTAAAACATGGCTAGTGGGCTGGAGGATCATGGTTAACGCTATAAGGAGCCAAAGGATATCCCATCTCTTCTCTACTGGCTGATAATGTAAATATCATAGAATACTGTCTTGCTGTCTTAAAATATTTTGCCTTACTCCTCCAACTAATCACAAAAAAAAAAGTAGGGGGAAGTTGAGAACACCAGGATACACGAAGGAGACTGCACCACTGAATCTCACAGGTATTCTACCACAGAAGTTCACACCATAATCACAGGGAACCAGAACAGATCAATTTAAGAAACAGAGGCTAGGAGACTTCTAGCAAGATGGAGGAATAGGTGGACGCACCGTACCTCTTCGCACAACCAAGAATAGAACAACAATAATTTACAGACAATAACACTCAGAACTGACAGAGGATTTACCTGAATGGAAGTGAGACAGCCAAGAAGTTGAAGTAGACCTGTACATCAAGACTGGTAGGGGACGACGAGCCGGGCGGGCGCGGGGCTGGCGCGGGTGGGCGGCGCGCTGAGGTCAGGGAAAATTTAGTGCAAAATCTGCGCGACAGCCATCTGGGGCGCAAGAACGCAGGGGTGATCCCTGAGTAGGCAAGCTGGGGCTGGGGGACCCAGTGAGGCAGCGATTGTGGACCAGGGCAGAGCTCGCAGCCCAGGGTCCCAGAGAAGGGACTGAGCCCAGGAGACTGGAACTACTGCCATTGTTCCCACCCGCCCCCGCTTCCACCCCTGCCCCCACATATAACGTCACAATCTAGTGACTGGGGTGCCCAGCCACAGTGAACACCTAAGGCTCTGCCCCCCACCATAATAAGAGTGACCAAACCAGAAAAAAAAAAGGAGAGACAGGGAAAGACATAAGATATGTTTCCAACAGAACAGATCAGTCCCCCAGGACTCATCCTTTTGAGCGCAAAAGAAATAGCCAATCTATCAGACACACAGTTCAAAACACTGGTGATCAGAAAGCTCACAGAATTGGTTGTCTTTGGGCGCAATTTACATGAAGGGATGCAGGTTACTATAAAAGAGATGCAGGAAGATACGCGGAGGAGAGCCAATAGTGAAAGGAAGAAATTTGAGTCTCAAAACAATACAGTGGACCAGAAGGAAGATAGAATCAACCAAGCAGGAGAGCATGATGAAATAAGAATTCAAAAAAATGAGGAAAAGCTTAAGAGCATCCAGGACACCTTTAAACGTTCCAACATCCAAATTATAGGGGTACCAAAATGGGAAGGGGAAAAGCAACAAACTGAGCACGTATTTGAACAAATAATAAAGGAGAATTTCTCCAATCTGGCAAAGGGAACAGTCTTCCAAGAAATCCAAGAAGCTCAGAGAGGCCCAAAGAAGTTGGACCCAAGAAGAAACACACCAAGGCACATCATAATTACATTAGCCAAGGTAAAAATGAAGGAGAGAATCCTAGAAGCAGCAAGAGATAAGGGGACAGTAACCTACAAAGGAGCTCCCATCAGACTGTCAGCTGATTTCTCCAAAGAGACCTTACAGGCAAGAAGGGACTGGAAAGAAATATTCCAAGTCATGAAAGACAAGGACCTACAACCCAGATTGCTCTATACAGCAAAGCTCTCATTTAGAATGGAAGGGAAGATAAAGTGCTTCTCAGAAAAGGTCAAATTAAAGGAGTTCATCATCACCAAGCCCTTATTTTATGAAATGCTAAAGGGACTTATCTAAGAAAAGAAGATAAAGAAAAGACATGTATAGTAAAAGGACAGCAAACTCACAATTATGAACAACCACACCTAAAGCAAAACCAAAAGAAACTAAGTAAATAACTAGAACAGGAACAGAATCACAGAAATGGAGGGCACATGGAGGGCTATCAGCAGGGGGGTGGGAGGAGGAGAGAGGGGGAAAAGGTATAGAGAATAAGTAGCATAGAATGTAGGTTGAAAATAGATAGGGGGAGGGCAAGAATAGTATGGGAAATGTAGAAGCTAAAGAACTCATAAGTATGACACATGGACATGAACTAAAGGGGGGAATGTGGGTGGGAGAGGGGGTACAGGGTTGAGGGGAGAGAAGCGGGAAATGGGACAACTGTAATAACATAATCAATAAAATATATTAAAAAAAGAAAAAAGAAACAGGGGCTAGCAAGAAGAATCTCATGAACAATGAGAAAACAAAGAAACAATCTCAAATGAAGGAAAAAGAGGAAGCCTCAGAAAAAATGCTAAATGAAATAGAGGCAACTCAACTATCAGATAATGGGTTCAAAAAATGATTATCAGGAAGCTCAGTGAATTCACAATGAGCCACCAGAAACTAGAGGGAAGCTACAACGATCTCACTGAAAACTATATAAACATGAAAAAGGAAATAGAAACTATCAACAAGGGCAAAGAGGAAATGAAGAATGCCATTTCCAAACTGAAGGACACAGTAGAAGGAATGAAAAGCAGGATTGATGAAGCAGAAGATCAGATTAGTGAGCTAGAGGACAAAGAAGAAAAGAACACCCAGATAAAGCAAGAAAAGGAAAAGAGGCTCAGAAAAAATGAAGAGGGATTAAGAGAAATGCAAGACAATATGAAACAGAATAATATCCATATAATAGGGATACCAGAAGGAGAAGAAGAAGAGCAAGGGATAGAAAACCCATTTGAAAAAGTAATGATGGAAAACTTCCCTAATTTGATGAGAGAAAAAGTCATACAAATCCAGGAAACACAGAGAGTCCCAATCAAGAGGAACCCAAAGAGGCCCACCTCAAGACACATCATAATTAAAATGGCGAAATTTCAAGACAAAGAGAGAATCTTAAAGGCAGCAAGGGGAAAAAGGGAAGTAACATACAAGAGAGCCCCAATAAGGCTAACAGCTGACTTCTCAATGGAAACACTCCAAGCCAGAGGAGAATGGCAAGAAATATTCCAAGTAATGAGAAACAGAGCTCTGCAACCAAGGCTACTTTACCCAGCAAGGCTCTCAATCAATATAGAAGGCCAAATAAGAAGCTTCCCAGACAAACAAAGTCTAAAAGAATACACCTCCACCAAACCAGCTCTGCAAGAGATGCTAAAGGGACTGCTTTAAGGAAAGGAAGGAAAAGAGAGAGAGAGAGAAGAACACATGTACATAAAAGACAATGAATAAGTGCCTATCAATAATAACCTTAAACAGAAATGTATTAAATGCTCCAATCAAAAAACATAGAATAGCTGAATGGATAAGAAAACATGACCCACACATATGCTGCTTACAAGAGACCCACCTCAGGATAAAAGACCTTCACAGGCTGAAAGTGAAGGGCTAGAAACAAGTCTTCAAAGCAAATGGACAGGGGAAAAAAAAGTCAGGGTAGCAATACTCATATCAGACAAAATAGACTTCCAAAAATGGTGCATAAACAGAGACCAAAAAGGTCACTACATAATACTCAAGGGAAGAATCCACCAAGAAAACATAAATATTGTAAATATATATGCACCCAACATAGGAGCACCCAAATACATAAAGAAAATCTTAGAGGACTTCAAGAAAGATATTGACAGAAACACAATTACAGTGGGGGATTTTAACACCCCACTATCAAAAATGGACAGATCTTCCAAACAAAATATCAACAAAGATATTGTGGCACTGAACAATACCCTAGATGAAATGGACTTAACTGATATATACAGAGTTCTCCACCCCAAAGAAGGTAAATACACATGCTCTTCAAATGTACACAGGATATTTTCAAAGATAGACCACATGATAACACACAAAAGAAGCCTCAACAGTTTGAAGAAAATTGAAATCATACCAAGCATTTTCTGGCATCACAAGGGACTGAAGCTAGAAACCATCCCCAAGGGAAAAAAAGAACACTCAAAATCATGGAGATTAAATAGCATGCTATTAAACAATGAATGGGTCAAGAATGATATTAGGGAAGAAATCAAAAGGTTTCTGGAAACAAATGAAAACGAACTCACCACAATGGAAAACTTATGGGACACAGCCAACGCAGTCCAGAGAGGGAAGTTCATAGCAATACAGGCCCACCTAAAAGAGTTAGAAACATTGCAAACAAACAACCTAACCCTATGTCTACAAGAACTCAAGGAACAACAACAAAGACAGCCCAGAGCAAGCAGAAGGAAGGAAATAACAAAGATCAGAGCAGAATTAAATGACATAGAGACTAAAAGCACAATTCTAAGGATCAATGAATCCAAGAGCTGGTTCTTTGAAAAGATAAACAAAATTGGCAAGCCTTTAAGCAGACTCATCAAGAAAAAAAGAGAGAAGACCCAAATAAACACAATCAGAAATAAAAGAGGAGAGATTACAACTGATACCACAGAAATACAAAGGATTTTAAGAAATTACTACGAAGAACTGTATCCCAACAAATTTGTAAATCTAGGTGAAATGGACAAATTTCTAAAAAAATACAATCTTCCAAAACTCAATGAAAAGGAAGCCGAAAGCCTGAACAACCAATAACAGCAAAAGAAATTGACACAGTAATAAAAAAACTCCCAACACACAAAAGCCCTGGACTAGATGGTTTCACAGGAGAATTCTACAAAGCATTTAAGGAAGAGCTAACTCCTATCCTTCACAGACTACTCCAAAATATCTAAAACGATGAATGACTCCCAAACTCTTTTTATGAGGCCAACATCATCCTTATTCCAAAATCAGATAAAGACACAACAAAGAAAGAAAGCTTCAGGCCAATATTGCTGATGAAATTGACACTAAAATCCTCAACAAAATACTGGCAAACAACATCCAACAATACATTAAAACGATCATACACCATGACCAAATGGGATTCATTCCAGGGATGCAAGGATGGTACAATATTCGCAAATCAGTAAATGTAATACATCACATAAACCAAAGGAATGACAAAAACCACATGATCATATCAATAGATGCAGAAAAAGCATTTGATAAAGTACAGCACCCATTTATGATAAAAACACTCGGCAAAGTGGGAGTAGAGGGAGCATTCCTCAACATAATAAAGGCCATATATGAGAGACCTACAACCCACATCATACTCAATGGCCAAAAACTAAAATCTTTCCCACTAAGATCAGGAACAAGACAAGGTTGTCCAGTTTCACCACTTCTATTCAATATAGCACTGGAAGTTTTAGCCACAGCGATCAGACAGGAAAAAGAAATAAAAGGCATCCAAATCAGAAAGGAGGAAAGAAAACTGTCACTATTTGCAGATGACATGATAGTGTACATAGAAAATCTTATAGACTCCACCAAAAAACTGCTTGACCTAAAAAATGAATTTGGCAAAACAGCGGGATACAAAGTCAATATCCAGAAATCAAAGGCATTTCTGTACACCATCAGTGAAACAGCAGAAGCAGAAATCAATAAAAAAATCCCATTTGAGATAGCAAAAAGAAAAATAAAATATCTAGGAATAAAACTAACCAAAGAGGTAAAAGACCTGTATTTAGAAAACTACATAACACTCAGGAAAGAAATCAAGGAACACACAAACAAATGGAAACATACATCATGTTCATGGATTGGAAGAATTAACATCATCAAAATGTCCATACTACCCAAAGCAATTTACAGATTCAATGCAATACCTATTAAAGTACCAATGGCATATTTCACAGACATAGAAGAAACACTTCAAAAATTCATATGAAATGATAAACAACCCCGAATAGCTGCTGCAATTTTGAGAAAGAAGCATAAAGTAGGAGGGATCACAATACCTGACACTAAACTATACTACAAGGTCACTATAATCAAAACAGCCTGTTACTAGCATAAAAACAGACACATGAACCAATAGAACAGAACAGAGAGCCCAGAAATAAGCCCAAGTCCCTACGGTCAATTAGTATTTGACAAAGACATCAGCAACATAAAATGGGGTAAGAGCAGCCTCTTCAACAAATGGTGTTGGGAGAACTGGATAGAAACGTGCAAAAAAATGAAACTCGAGCACCAAATTACACCTTATGCAAAAATAAATTCAAGGTGGATAAAAGACTTAAATATAAACCGTGACACCATTAAAGTCCTAGAGCAGAACGTAGGTAGGAAAATCTCAGATATTTCATGAAGAAACGTTTTTACTGCCATATCCCCTACAGCAAAGGAAAGAATAAACAAATGGTACCTCATCAAAATAAAAAGCTTCTGCACAGCTAAAGAAAACAGTATCAAAATAAAAGGAGAACCAAGTGTATGGGAAAACATGTTTGCCAATGATACCTCAGACAAGGGTTTAATCTCCAAAATATATAAAGAACTTACATGACTACAGTCTAAGAAGACAAAGAATCCAATTAAAAAATAGGCAAAGGACTTGAACAGACACTTCTCCAAAGAGAACATACAGAAAATCCAAAGACACATGAAACGATGTTCAATATCGCTAGCTATCAGAGAGATGCAAATTAAAACCACAATGAGATACCAGTTCACACCAGTCACAATGGCCATCATAAACAAAGCAACAAACAACTGTTGGAGAGGTTGTGGAGAAAAGGGGTCGCTAGTGCACTGTTGGTGGGACTGCAGACTGGTACAACCACTATGGAAAGCAATTTGGAAATTCCTCAGAAAACTAAAAATAGATCTGCCTTTTGACCCAGCAATTCCACTGCTGGAACTATATCCTAAGAACACTAAAACTCCAATCCAAAAGAACCTATGCACCCCGATGTTCATAGCAGCACAATTTATAATAGCTATGTGCTGGAGGCAATCTAGATGCCCATCAGTAAATGAATGGATTAAAAAAATATGGTACATTTATACAATGCAATTCTATGCAGCAGAAAGAAAGAAGGAGCTCCTACCCTTCACAACATCTTGGATGAAACTGGAGAGCATTATGCTAAGCGAAATAAGCCAGGCAGTGAAAGACAAATACCATCTAATCTCACCTTTAACAGGATCCTAAACAACAAAACAATGAAACAAGCAAAATATAACGAAAGACACTGAAATAGAGGACAGGCTGACAGTGACTAGTGGGGAGAGAAGAGGGAATTTCAAGGTAGAATGGGAGGGGTTTACAGGAACAAATTTAAAGGACACATGGACAAAAACTAGGGTGAGGGTGGTATTGGGAAGGAAGTGGTGAGAGTTGGGTAGGTCGGCCGGATTGGGAGTAAAAGGGAGAAAACTGTACTTAAACAATGATTAAAATTTTAAAAAAGTCAAAAAAAAAAGAAGTGCAAATTCTCTGGCCCTACTTCAGACTTACTTAGTGAAAGACCATGGGGGAGAGACTCAGCCATCTGTGTTGCAACTGGCCCTGCTGGTGATTCTGAAATACACCCAAAGGTGAGAACCCCTTCATTTGAATATTCCCAGGGAGGGACTATAAGCTAGAGTCATTGGAGGAGGTGAAGAGCCAGTAACTGAAGACAGGAATGTCTGGAGAGAAGTTGGGTCAGAAGTGGTAGGATCTGAACTCAGGAGACAGCAGCATGAGCACAAGTGGCGGTAGCAGGGAACTGGTGTGATTGTGAGGCTACAGAAGCTGTAGCCACATGCTCCTGTGGTTCGTTCTCGTGCTGTCATTTCTGCCACTATGCTGAGAACTGCTGCCTTCAGAACCTTTGTTCTGCAATGGATCCCTAAGGAGGTTAATTCCCTCTATTACAGCCACAGTGATCCCTGTCCTCCCAGTTATTTACTGCAGAAACCTGAGACAGAGAGAGGTAAGGCCTCTCAGGCTGATCCTGTATGTTTTTTCCTGGCCTTTTCAACAACTAAGCTTCTCCTGATCCCAGGTTTTTTTAAAGATTTTATTTATTCATTTTCAGATAGAGGAAAAGGGAAGGAGAAAAAAAGGGAAAGCAATATCAATGTGCGGTTGCCTCTTGTAGACCCCACACTGAGGACCTGGCCCGCAAGCCATGCATGTGGCCTGACTAGGGATCAAACCAGCAACCCTTTGGTTTGCAGCCCATGCTTAATTCACTGAGCTATATCACCCAGGGCTCCTAATCCCAGTTTTAATGTTCTCTTTATTGGCAGTTAAGGAGTATGTGTATCTTCAGGGAAAGGAAGAAAACTCCTGGCATTTCACTGGGCTACAGGTGAACTTGGCCAGAGAAAGCCACAGGGGTGAGCATGAGCCAATGGAAATGACAAGGCAAGAACCAATAGAGGCTATATTGTCATTGAGAATGTTGCACTGAGAGGTGAATCCCCAGATTTGCCGCTTCTGGGGCAGTGTGAGGGCTACCAGCTGGCTGTAGCCTTCTCTGCGATGCTCTGGCAGGGTATAGCCATGGCACAAGGTGGCAAACTGGTCTGATAGACCAAGAAACTGGGTTTCCCTCATCATCATGGACACACACACTGGGGAAATCAGGAGATGAGGTTGGCTATGTACCAGAGGCACTGTTCATTGCCACCCAGGGACCACGTCCAGTTAAGTAGGTCAGCATCAACAACACTAAGGTGGGTTAGTTGTAGGGGAGGGGAGAACTGTTAGAAGACTGGTGTCTGGCAGAGTTGAAACAGGAGAAAAACGAACTGCCTTGAAGGAAGCGAGCTTCACATCCAGCTGCTTTGAGTTGGCAACGTCTTTGGAAACATCATATAACTCACTGTAGCCCTTGTATTCGAAAAACTTGGTCCCGGTTGATAATATCAGATTCTTCCATCAGCCGTAGGAAAGTCCTGACATCCTTGTAGAACACAGCATAAGCATTAGTGTAGTGGTCCAGGTTATCTGCTTTAGCCTCTTTCTACTGCCAAGTGATAACAGTTTTGAAGTCTGGCCAGGAATCCAATACCACTTCCTTTTGAAAGGGATTCCCATGGTTTTTGTTCATCACCACTCCGTATACCTTGAGTGAGTCAGGAAAGTGACTCTTCAGCATTTTTTTCCAGGGTCAGTAATTTGGTAGAACAGTTTAGCACCAACATCTTCTCCAGAGCTCTAGCAATTCCACACCCAATTAGAAACTGCTCTTGAGAGTTTAGCCTGAAACTGAGGCCTTTTCATTGTGTAAAAGCTGAGTGATTTCCAATTCTATCTTGGACTTTTGGGTTATTACAGAAGGAGACTGTGGATCCCATTTAACTTTTCAATTTTAGCAGAGAGGTACTTTTTTTAGATTTATAACACAGGTCCTGGCCTACTTTTTGAGCTATGGTTCCTAAGGCAACATAATTTTCAGAGACTTTGTGGTGCTTTTTGTCCACTTGGTTTATCTCACATGCTATTGTGGCTTCCAGTGATCCTTGCTAATGTTGTTTGAGGGAGATGAAGAAACTTACTCTGGCTGGGATGCCTGAAAATGGGGGAAGGGAGGTTCCCTGTTTTAGGGATGAATAGTATTTGTTGGTGTTTGTTAGAACAGGGTCCTTCTGTTTGTGGGAAGATGGTGAGTGCCTCCCTAGCTGGATGCTTATTGTGGGCATTCTTCTGAGTGTTTCTAAGTGGGGATAGGGAGAGTCTTAGGACTGAAGCAACAAGTAGGCTTCTTGGGCTGGGTGCATCTTGTGGCAGTCCCTCCCAGCGAGGCCACATACACTTATTGTGCAATGATTCCATTTGCAATTTCTGAAAACACCCCCCCCACATACACACACAGTGTCTCTGAATGGGGAAAGACAGTTTCTAGCCAAATGGTGAAGGAGAATGCTTCCCCAGCTGGCTCTTTTGTTGTGATCCCTGTACCCCTGTAGCTATGTGGTATCTCTGGGTGTGGAAGGTGAGTCTCAGACAAGATAAGGATAGAGAGTGCTTACCCTGGTCACTTCTTGTCAGTGAGGCTTCCAATTGATTCACCTTGCTGGTTCTGCTAGGCACACGTAATAATGTCAGTGGAATTCCTGTCACATCCTGGAGAGGAATGAGCCTTATCTGGGCTGCACTTTCTCTTAAAAGAATGGGGTTGGGAAATGCCAGATCTGGATGGCTTTCTTAGCCTTCTTCTTTTGGGTGGTTTTTCATAAGATGCCCTGCCACTATGGTGTTCCTCTAGTTCTGTGGTCTATCTTTAACCTTCCTGAGTTTTTGTTTTGTCTTGAGTTATTGTCAGGGTTCATAGTTGTATGTAGCAGGGATGACAAGAGAGAGGTAAGTCCACACCATCTTGTCCAGACCAGAGTTTCATATTTCTTTTCAACATATAATCCCTATTTTACCATTCTAGTAATCTTACAGGTCCTTTTACTATCACTTTTTACTTTATCACTGATTTTACACTTATCAGATATTAGGGCATTAATATTTGTAAAGCATCTTGAATCCAAGTACAAGGTCAGCAAATATGCCCCCATGTAACAAATACTGTGAGAATAGAGACTACAATGTTGACATATAAGCACTAAAAAATAATCATGATTTGCTGTAGAATAGGACTTTCATTTTTTACATGCTAATTTTATTTATTTTCTTTTTTAATATAGTTTATTGATTATGCTATTAGTTGTCCCATTTTCCCCCTTCACTCCCCTCCACCCTGCACACCCTCTCCCACTCTCATTCCTTCCCCCCTTTAGTTCATGTCCATGTGTCATACTTATAAATTCTTTAGCTTCTACATTTTCCATACTATTCTTACCCTTCCCCTGTCTATTTTCTACCTACCATCTATGCTACTTATTCTCTGTACCCTTTCCCCCTCTCATCTCCTCCCACTCCCCTTTTGCTAACCCTCCATGTGATCTCCATTTCTGTGGTTCTGTTCCTGTCCTAGTAGTTTGCTTTTCTTTTTGCTTTAGGTGTGGTTGTTAATACTCGTGAGTTTACTGTCATTTTACTGTACATGGTTTTTTATCTTCTTTTTCCTAGATAAGTTCCTTTAATATTTCATATAATAAGGGCTTGGTGATGATGAACTTCTTTAATTTGACCTTATCTGAGAAGCACTTTATCTGCCCTTCCATTCTAAATGAAAGCTTTGCTGGATAGAGTAATCTTGGATGTAGGTCCTTGCCTTTCATGACTTGAAATACTTCTTTCCAGCCCCTTCTTGCCTATAAGGTCTCTTTTGAGAAATCAGCTGACAGTCTGATGGGAACTCTTTTGTAGGTACTGATGGGAACTGTCTCCTTATCTCCTGCTGCTTTTAGGATTCTCTCCTTTATTTTAATCTTGGCTAATGTAATTATGATGTGCTTTGATGTGTTCCTCCTTGTGTCCAACTTCTTTGGGACTCTCTGAGCTTCCTGGACTCCCTGGAAGTCTATTTCCTTTGCCAGAATGGGGAAGTTCTCCTTTATTATTTGTTCAAATAACTTTTGCTCTTGTTGCTCTTCCTCTCCTCCTTCTGGTACCCCTATAATTCAGATGTTGGAATGTTTAAAGATGTCCTGGAGTTTCCTAAGCCTCTAATTTTTTTTGAATTCTTGTTTCTTCATTCTTTTCTGCTTGGATGTTTCTTTCTTCCTTCTGGTCCACTCCATTGATTTGAGTCCCAGTTTCCTTCCCATCACTGTTGGTTCCCTGTACATTTTCCTTTATTTCACTTAGCATAACCTTCATTTGTTCATCTAATTTGTGACCAAATTCAGCTAATTCTGTGAGCATCCTGATCACCAGTGCTTTAAGCTGTGCATCTGATAGGTTGGCTATCTCTTCGTCCCTTAGTTGTGTTATTTCTGGAGCTTTGATCTGTTCTTTTGTTTGGGCCATTTTTTTTGTTTTGTTTTGCTGCACCTATGTAGTGAGGGGTGGAGCCTTAGGTGTTCACCAGGGCAGGGTAATCCACATTGCTGGGTTGTGACACATATGTGGAGGAGGGGTCTGAAAGGGAAAAATAGCGTTTGCTTTGCTTTCTGCTGGATTTCAGTCACTTCTCCCACTTCCCCCAGGAAAATTGGGCCCTTCTGGTGCTGATTCCCAGGTAGGTGGGTTTGTGTATGTTCTAGGACCCTGTGGGCCTCTCCAAAGAACTCTCCAGTGAGGCTGGGAGTCTCTCCCGGAATTTTACCCCCCCACAGGTGTTTTCAATTGTTTTTTTGAGGCTTTATTTTCTGTGCTGGGACCCTGGGTTGCGCGGTCTGTCTCACTCCCCAGTTATGCCTGGTTTATCTGTGCATGAATGTGGGACTGCCTGGTCTGCCAGCCACCTTGTGTGCTGCGACCCTCCACTATCCACCACCTTTCTGGGTCTGCCCGCTTCTGCCTGCATGCTTGGGGTCCGCCAGCCGCTGTTTGCCATTAGTCCACTCCACCCAGCCGCCCAACTCCACCCCTCTTACTGGTCTGGATGAATGTTCCTTCTTTAACTCCTTGGTTGTCAGACTTCCATACAGTTCAATTTTCTGTTAGTACTAGTTGCTTTTTTGTTTCTAATTTTTTGTTGTCCTTATTTTAGTTGTGCGAGGAGGCACAGTATGTCTACCTACACCTCCATCTTGGCCAGAAGTCCCCCTTATTGGAGATTCTTAATGATTACAAACATATTAAAGAGTAGAAGAAGTTCTGCCTGGTGCCCCACCACCTCCACCAGCCTAAATAAGACTTTCTTTGTTCCTACGTAAGCTTGTAAGTAAAGATGACTTACATGATTATAATACTAGTGATCATTTGTTAGACTCTAACTGTTGTCCCATATGGTATGTTAAGGCATGGGTGCCCAACCTCCCGTCTGTGGACTGGTACTGGTCCATGGCCTGTTAGGAACCGGACTGCACAGCAGGAGGTGAGTGACAGGCAAGTGAGTGAACCTTCACTTGAATTACCACCTGAACTCCACCTTCTGCCCTCTACCCCTGTGGAAAAACTAACTTCAACAAAACCAGTCCCTGGTGTCATAAGGTTGGGGATTACTGTGTTAAAGTATTTAGTATATTCACTCACTAATCCTTGAAAATAATGTTATGTGATAGTGTAGTGGGTTAGATAGTGTCCCTCCAAATTGATAGTCCAAGTCCTAACCCCTGTACTGGTGAATATGAATTTATTTGGAAAAAGAGTCTTTGCAGATGTAATTAAGGATACCAAATGAGATCATCCTGGATATGAATAGTCCCTTAATCCAATGACTGGTGCCTTCAAAAGAGAAAAGGTAGGATTTAAGAAGGTCATGTGAAGATGAAGGCAGAGCTTGAAGCCATATAGCAACAAGCCAAGAAATATCAAGGGCTGCTAGAAGCCACCATAAGCTGGGAGAGAGGCATGGGCTGGATTCTCTCTCAGAGTCTCCAGAAAAGAACCAGCCCTGCCGACACCTTGATTTTGGACTTCTGACCTTCAGAACTGTGAGAAAATAAATTTCTGTTGTTTTAAGCTGCCAATTTTGTGGTCATTTGTTATAGCAGCATGGGGAAAATAGCACAAGTAATATTATATATCACCATTTTACAGATGAGGAAACAATATTGGAAATGTTAAATGACATGCATATAATCACATAGGTAGTAAGCAGCAGAGCTGGAAATTAAGCCCAAAGCTATCTACTGAAGAGGTTGTATTTCCAATCTTAACCTTCTAAGAACTTCATTGATAAAAGTTAAAAACGGCACCATGGCCTGCACACTTCTTACTTGCCCAAACCTCTTCTTGTCAGGGGTCTCTCCCTACTCCAAGACTTATGTTGATCTTAAACTGTTCCTGCACCACATTGCTACTAGAGATTATTGGTTAAATTTGGAACCTCATGGTTGGGTACTACTGACACTGAGATCTTCCATCTCAAGCTAAATTTACACTGGTTCTAGAGGAAAGATAGAGCAAGAGAAAGAGCAATGATTAACTTAAAGGGAAATATCCTGATAGGGAGTCTTCTGGCCATGAGCAGCCAATCAGAGGTAGGGATGGTTTTATGCTGAGCAGACTATCCGTTCCTATCACCCATGCTGATGATACCTTGTTTTCATCATACTTAAAGCCAGCCAAATTATCATTTTGAGGATCAGGCTATAGCAAAAGATATTTTCCCTCTGATACTATCTGTGGGCACTGGAAGTGAGCAAGAGCTGTCATCCAATATGCCCCACCAAGAAACCTTGTATCAGGTGCTGGGAGAGAAAATCAGCAGTTGTTACTTCCCTGTGATCCTTCTATAAGTGTTTCTTTGTTAATAGGATGCCATTAAACATTATGAACAATTAGCTGAATATTAAAATTATAGATGAAATAATTTTTTTAAATGTTTACATGTAAAAATGAGCCAATGTGTGAGAATAAAATGCCTAAGCAGCAGACGGCATATTCTGAGACTGGGCATCCTGATGTCACGTCTGCCACCAAATTTGGTGTCACCTGAGTAGGTTGTTTCAATGTCAAATACTTATTAAGCACTTACTGTGTTCTAGGTATTGTTCTAGCTGATTCTGTGCTTGCTGTCAGATATATTTTTAACTCACCCATTCTCTGAATATAACTAAAATGAAACAGAATATCAATTTTTTGCTTCTTCTGGCAAGAGTTAAGAAAATGGGAACAGGCAATTCTACACTAGAGCTGAGTAAATCTGAGAATGAATTATGTTTTAATTTTGACCTCTCCAAATGGAACATTTTCCACATCCATTCAGCTGACAACCTTGAACAAATGATTCAGTGGTTAGAAGTCAGAGAGAGAATTAGCAGTCAGTTCTTTTCTTAAAGACTAGCCGAAAAAAAAAAACCTATTTCCAGAATATTAGCTAATTACTTAAATCTTACTAGAATAAAATGTTCTACTGCATATCTGTTAAATTGTTTGGATAAACACAGGCATCCAAAAATTTATCACCTTAATCATATCTTAGAAAATATAAGCTTGTGCTTATCTTTCTCTTTGAGAACTTTAAGAAACAAATTTTTTATTAACAATGAAACTCTTCATGTGGTAAGAGCATTTCAGAATAAAGCCTAATGTGGGAGTAGAACCCAGCATTGTGATGGAACAACCTGTACAGCTTGTCTTGTGGTCTGGTAAGTGACGAAGAAGATCCCTGATTCTAGGGCAAATCCTGTACAGCGGCAATCTTTGAACTGCAAGCTGCCATACGCTGGCTATAAAATGTGGCATGATTGGAACTGAATTCGGATTGGTTTTGGATAATAGTGTGTAGACAACTTATTCAGTATCAGATGTAGAAGTATTTTTGGTGACAGAGAGCTATTTTGAAAGGGTCAGTTGTGTGATATAATGATGGTACTGAAACAACTTTAAATCTTACGGGATCACCCAGCATCTGGCACATGCAAGCAACAAAGACCTCCCAGGTCAGAAGAAATAGCATACATAAAATAAAGAAAAGTTTATTGAAGATCCCTGCAATTTTTATTAGTCCAAATTACTAGCAGGTAAAATATGTAAAATACTAATATGAATCTAGGAAACTCATTTGATGAATCTAAAGCCCCATCAAATAGGAACAATTTGATCCTGAGGGTGGTGTGGGAAATGCAGTGATATTATACTGATTATATAAAGTTCAGGAAAAAGGTAGCCTTCTTTCTGAAATGTTGATTTTACTTAAATTTGAGAAAAGCTATTATTTTTATTAGAGTGTGCCCTATCAGTGCTTAGATTTTTTTTTCTCCAGTGGAAGAAGCAAACAGCTGCTCACCACACATGCAGAGCTAGATCATTGTGGAAGAGGTATTTGAGGGGTTCCCTTTAATCAAGCCAGTGGAAGTCAAGCCCAGGAGAAAAATAGCATGAGCTCTCATTTCAATTGGTAAAACCAACTTCTACCCCTGGTTGAATTCTGGGAGGTAGTAGAAAATTTTGCATAAGGAACAAGGGTCCTTCCACCTCCTCCTCTACAATTTTTTTGTTGAAGGTCTCCTCTCTTATGCATAAGCATATACTGGCCAGGCCTGGAAGTAGTCAGGAAACTGCACACTCCTCAGTCTTTAACATGACAAAGTCAGGTTGCCTTAGCATTAGGTGTCTGTCAAAAAGCTGGGTCTCTATGTCTTTCTGATGGCCATCACCCTTTCCTAACTCTTGTCCTATGGCTTCCAGAGCATTTCAGTCTTGTACCCTGACAGGCCTTCCACACTGGTTCATTTATTTCTCTTTCCTTACTAAAGTTGTGTCACCTATAAAGAGGCTCAACCTTCAGTGACAGTTCCTTTTAGGAACAGGCCAGATGACTTCTACAATAATGCATTCCTGTGCTGAGTCTGAAACTGCTGGAAGCCTTGCACTGGGGAATGGAGACAGATCTGTACCCTGCTGTGCTGTTGTATAAGGAACCTATGGGTTGTGATCAAGACTAAGGAGAGTTAAGGAGATTGAGGGTGCAAGAGCAGAATTCCACCACTGTGTGGCTCTGTCATTTAGAGCCAGAGACACAACAAACAGGGTGTTGACAGCCAGATGATTCATGTGATTTTATGCAGGGCAGCCATTCTTAATCACATTTAACTTTCTTAACCAGGACCTTGTCTTTCCCTTGTGAGAAGCAATGTTAATTTTCAGTGCTCTTTTTACTTATTTTTTAATTTTTAAAAACTGAATCTTAGGAGCCCAGCTTGTAATATCAACTTTAATAACCTTCAATTCTATCTATCATCTATCTATCAATCATTTATCTACCTATCATCTATCATTTATCTATCATCTTATAGCTTTCCATATCAGGGTTCCTCAACCTTAGCACTATTGACATTTTGTTCCAGATAATTCCTTGTTGTGTCAGACTGTCCTGTGTCTTATAGAATGTTTAGCAGCAGCATCCTTGGTCTCTACCTACTAGACACCAATAGCACCATGCCCACATTCTCAGTTGTGACAACCAAATGTCTCCAGCCCTTGCCAGATGTCTTCTGGCATGGGGAAAAATTATCCCAATTAAAGAACTGCTAATCCATATCTATCTATAAAATGAAACCAGCTATCTATTGCTGCATAATGAACCACCTCATACTTAATAAATTCTAACTAGCCACTGTTCCACATGTTATCAGTTAATATCACTTATGTGGTTACATGCTGGTGAGAGTTTGGCTGAAACACCTCTGTTCTCCATATGGTCTCTCTCTCCACATGGTATCTCACCCTCCATGGCTGACCACATGATCTATTTCTCTCTAGAAAGGTAGCCTGGATTTCTTCACAACATGGTGGCTGGGTTCCAAGCCTGCAGAAATAGAAGTTGCCTAGCCTCTTAAGGTTTAGGCTCACAACTAACACAGTATCACTTCTGTTACATTTTATATCAAAGCAAATTGTAAGGCCAGCTCAGATTCAAGGAAAGAGGAAATGGATTCTACCTCTTGATAGGAGGTACAATGTGCATGTATAGGGGATGATGGAATTGTGGGACACGATCTTTGGGACTAGCATATATATGAGGCCTGTCTGGAAAAAGTCCAGTCATATAATAATAAAAAAACAGACATTTATTGGAGAAGATATAAGATACAAGAAACATCTCAGTCCCCTTCAAAGTAGGCACCATGGGACCTCACACAGTTCTCCCAAACACCATCAGCTGCCCTGTTGTATTTTCCTGAATTTCATTGATGGTCTGAAATCTTTCCTCTTTTAAAGGTGATTTCAGTTTGGAGAAAAACCAGAAGTCACCGGGTACCAAATCTGGGCTGTAGGGGGTCTAAGTCACCTGGGTGACTTGATGTTTCGCAAAAAAACTCTGCAGGAGACATGATGCATGAGTGGGCTTGTTGCCAGTCACCAGGTGCCCATAGCTGTGGCCTTCTGAATCCTCCAAATAGTTTCTGCAGAAGAATGTTCAAGCCTAACGCAAAATCTGATGCAGATCTGTTGTTCTACTCTCTCAGTCATTTTGAATGTGATGGCCACACAGTATACATGCTCACTCAACAGTGTCTACCACCCCCACTGAGTAGTACAGTGAAGTCATCATTGTTCACACATGCACATTCCTGTCCACTCTCCTTGGCTGCCAGGTTACACTGATGTCATTCAAACTGTACTCACTATGTTAACAATGGCTAGACTTTTCCTGCACAGACTATTATATCTATATTCACATATGTATTCACATATATATTCATATATATATACATGCCTTCCTCACATACATATGTATGGAGTCTTGATCAAATGTTAACATTCCAGTGATATATGAAGCGATAATGACTTTAATATCTAATACTTCTATAGTGCTAAATATATGTGAGGTATTGCTAGAAGTATTTTACAAACCTATCAACTCATGTAATAGTACCACATAGAAACTCTGTGAGGTAGGTGCTATTATTATGCCCCCTTTATAGATAAGAAAAACAAGTCTCTGAGAGATCTAAGGACTCATAGCTAGTGATACAAATGGAGTCCACATTTGAATCCAGACAGTCTGGCTGCAGAGGCTGTTTGTGCTCTTAATCACTGTGTTTTAATGTTAGTGACCCATAGTTAATACAGGGTCCAGCACAAATAAGACCCCATTTTTGTGAGCTGGTAATTTATACCAAATCTTTTATTGCAAAATCATAAGCATGTAATTCTGTAACATAACAATATCATATCAAACACACCATATGACATTTTAGGTGAAATGTTCAGATTGCTGTCCATCTCATGCAAGACATTCATGTAACCTACCAACCACACTCAATGGCATTACTTCCACCAGACCCTGAATTATAGTAGAAAGAGATAATTAAAACTATGAATAATAAACATTAGAAAAACAAAATAATATGCTCTAGAAGTTACAAAATGTTTCTCTGTCCATGTAGTTATGTTCATCTGGTTCAAGTAAAAAAACAACTGTGTTTTGTTCCTCCACAGAATTCATGATCATGGCTCTCTTTCACTTACAGGCAGTGTTTACTTTAGAAACAACACATTGCTATTGAGTAAAAATTACATTGTTGCCTAAAAAGAAAAGTAAATTATTTCAGAAGTTCTACTCACCAAATATGCTATATATTTTTAAAGCTAAAATTCCACAAGACAACCAGAAGCCTAAATATACTTTCAAAATAGTCTTCATACACAAAGCAAATTTATACAAGGCACAATTTGGAAAATCTAACCCTAGCTTTCCATTGTTAGCCTCAAAGCCACATCAATGTGAATGCTGGATGGTGTAAAGTTCAGAGGGTTGTTCTTTCAGCTCTTTTGGGGGCTATGAATTCTGAGCCTGAACACAAACCAGGGCCCTTCCTACTCACAGACCTGAAGGGAATGGGCAACAAAAACATATGAATCCCCTTCCCCCCACATGCCTATTTTATATCTATTTCTTAGGAGCCAATGACAAATAATTCAGGTGAATCTCAAGTTGACTCTTTAGGGTTCTCAGAAAATGAAAGATTTTTATGTCTGAGTACTCAGCTGGAGCAGGTATAACTAATGTTCATTTTATTTATTTTTATATTTTAAAAGTTTCTAAATCCAAAACCTTTAAGTATGCTGACTTGCCTGGAGAACCCCAACCTGTGAACAGCCCAATTTGCAAAGCCCTGCACTGATGATCTATACGCATCTAAGAATCATTATTCTGGGGTTACCAACACATGAAGTTATCATAAATATTTTTGAAACAAATAAATAATGGGAGAGAAGATATTTTTTTAAAACTTTAAGGTATAAATTGAAGAAATAAGAGACTGTGACAATAGCACAACATTCAACTTCAAGCACTTAAGATTATCAGACATCCTGAAATCCCAGAAAAGGACGTGGTGGTGTGTACGACTCAGAGAACAAAAGATTACATTTACTCATAAGATACTTGATCAGGTGATTTTCTCACTGGCAGCACACTGTGAATCTTACTGGCCACCCATTGAATACTATCACTGTTTCCTACTCTTGCCAATACTGTGCCAGGCACTAAAGATATAGTACCAAACAAGACCCCACCTCTGCCTTCTTGGAGTTTATAACTATAGTGGAAACAGAACAATAAGTAGGCACCTTTAATTTCTACAAGGAACATGAATGCAGTATGGTATGGGGCACAAAAGAATGGGAAAGCAATATAAATTTTTGAAATATTTGTTCTATACTTGTAAAATACATCATTGGTGTTTTGATAGGGATGGCATTGACTCTATAGATTGCTTTGGGTAGTATGGGCACTTTAATGATGTTAATTCTTCCAATCCATGAACACAGTATATGCTTCCATCTTTTTGTGACTTCCTTAATTTTTTTCTTCAGTGTTCTGTAATTTTCTGAGTTCAGGTCTTTTACCTACTTGGTTAAGTTTATTCCTAAGTATTTAATTTTTCTTATTGCTATAGTAAATAGAATTTCCCCCCTTAATTTCTGTTTCTGATACTTCATTGTTAGTGTACAAAAATGCCTTCAATTTCTGAATGTTGACTTTGTATCCTGCCATTGTGTCAAATTCATATATTCGGTCAAGTAGTTTTTAGTGGAGTCTATAGGGTTTTCTATGTACACTATCATGTCATCTGCAAACAATGATAGCTTTACTTCCTACTTTCCAATTTGGATGCCTTTTACTTCTTTTTCTTGTCTGATTGCTGTGGGTAGACTTCCAATACTATCTTGAATAGAAGTGGTGACAGCAGTACCTTGTCTTGTGCCTGATCTTAGAAGAAAAGCTTTTAGTTTTTGCCCATTGAGTATGATGTTGGCTGTAGCTTTCTCATATATGGCCTGTATTAGGTTGAGGTATGCTCCCTCTACTCCCACTTGCTGAGTGTTTTTCTCATAAATTGGTGCTGTACTATATGAAATGCTTTTTCAGCATTAACTGATATGATCATGTGGTTTTTGCTTGTCATATAGTTTATGAGATGTATTACATTTATTGATTTGCATATATTGTACCATCCTTGCATCCCTGGAATGAATCCCACTTGGTCATGGTGTATGATCTTCTTAATGTATTGCTGGACCTAGTTTGCCAATATTTTTTTGAGGATTTTAGCATCTATGTTCATCAGGGACATTGGCCTGTAGTTTTCTTTCTTTGCTGTGTCTTTATTTGGTTTGGGAATTAGGATAATATTGGCCTCATAAAAACAGTTTTGGGATCTTCCTTCTTCTTGGATTTTTTTGGAATAATTTGAGCAGGAGAGGGGTTAACTGTTCCTTAATTTTTTTGTAAAATTATCCTGTGAAGCCGTCTGGCTTAGGGTTTTTGTGTGCTGGCAGTTTTTTGATAACTGCTTCAATTTCACCAGCTGTTATCAGTCTCTTCAGGATTTCTGCTTCTTCTTTACTCAGTTTTGGAGGATAATATGTTTGTAGAAATGTATCCATTTGGCCTAGGTTTTCAAACTTCTTGGCATATGGTTTTTCATAGTAATTTCTCACAATCCTTTGTATATCTGTGGTATCGGCTGTCATTTCTCCTCTTTCCTTTCTCATCTTACTTTTCTGGGTCCTCTCTTTTTTTCTTGATGAGTCTGGTTAAAAGCTTCTCAATTTTGCTTATCTTTTCAAAGAAACAGCTTCCTGGATTTATTGATTCTTTGAATTGTTCTTTTAGTTTCTATGTCATGCAATTCAGCTCTGATCTTGATTATTTCTTTCCTTCTACTCACTCTGAGCTTTGTTTGTTGTTGTTGTTCTTCTAGTTTTTGTAGATGTAGGGTTAGGTCCTTTATTTGAAATTTTTCCATCTTTCTTAGGTAGGCTTGTCATGCTGTGAACTTCCTTCTCAGGACTGCCTTCACTGTTCTATAGGTTTTGAATTGTTGTATGTTTATTTTTATTTGTTTCCAGAATTTTTTTTATTTCTCCCTTGATCTTATTGTTTACAAATTCATTGTTTAATAACATGTTATTCAGTCTCTATGGATTTGATATTTTTAAGTCTTTTCCTTGAAGTTGGTTTCTAGTTTCAAGCCATTGTGATCCTAGAAAATGCTTGATATGATTTTAATTTTCTTGAATTTGTAGAGGCCTGTTTTGTATCCTGTCTTGGTCTATCTTTCAAAATGTTCCATGTGCATTTAAAAAGAATGCATATTTTGCTTCACTGGGCTGAAATGTTGTATATATATCAATTAAGTACATTTTATCTAGAGTGTTGTTCAGTGTCACAATATCCTTGTTGATTCTTTGTTTGGAAGATCTGTCCATTGTTGACAGTGGGGTGTTAAAATCCCCTATAATTATGTTGCTCTATATACCTTTCTTGAAGTCCTCCAAGATTTTCCTTATATGTTTGGGTGATCCTTTGTTGGGTGCATATATGTTTACAGTGTTTGTCTTGATGGATTCTCCCTTTAGAATTATGAACTGACCTTCTTTTTTAAGGTTTTATTTATATATTTTAGAGACAGAGGAAGGGAAGGAGAAAGAGAAGGAGATAAACATCAATGTGTGGTTGCCTCTCAAGCACCCCCTACTGGGGACATGGCCCACAACCCAGGCATGTATCCTCACTGGGAATTGAACCAACGACCCTTTGGTTCATAGGCCAGAGCTCAATCCACTGAGCCACACCAGCCAGGGCCTTTGTTTCTTTTATGGCCTTTGTTTTGAAGTCTATTTTTTCTGATGTAAGTATATACCCCAGGTTTTTTTTTCCTTGTCCTGTTTCTTGGAATATTTTTTTTGCAACTCTTCATTTTTAGTCTGTGTAGGTCTTTTTTCCTGAGGTGGGTCTCTTGTAGACAACATATGTGCAAGTCATGTTTTCCTACTCGTTCAGATACCCTGTCTTTTGATTACAGCATTTAATCCATCTACATTTAAGGTTATTATTGATAGGTACTTATTCATTGGTATATTTTCCATTTCTACCTCTTTCTCACTCTATTCCTTCATCTTCTTAAAGCAATCCCCTTAGCATGTATTGCAATGCTGGTTTGGTGGAGATTTATTCTTTCAGCCTTCTTTTGTCCTGGGAACTCCTTATTTCACCTTCCATTTAAAATGATAGCCTGCTGGGTAGAGCAGTCTTGGTTGCCGGCCTTTGCTTTTCATTATTTGGAATATTTCTTGCTGTTTCCTTCTTGCTTGTAGTGTTTCTGTTGAAAGATCAATTGCTAGCCTCATTGGAGCTCCCTTGTATGTTGTTGTCTGTTTCTCCCTTGCTGTTTTTAAGATCCTCCCTTGTCTTTAAACTTCAGTATTTTGATTGTGATGTGCCTTGAAGTAGGCCTCTTTGGGTTCATCTTGATTGGGACCCTCTATGCTTCCTGAACTTGCATGGCTTTATCTTCTTCAAGTTAGGGAAGTTTTCTGTCATTATTCCTTCAAACAAGTTTTCTATTCCTAGCTCCTTTTCTTTCTTCTGGTATTCCTGCGATACTAACGTTGTTATATTTCATGTTGTCTCGAAGTTCCCTTAAACTATTCTCATACTCTTTGAGTCTTTTTAAATGCAGTTGCTCTACCTGGGTATTTCTTTCTACCTTGTCTTCCAGCTTGACGATTCTGTCCTCTTCTTCATTCAGCCTGCTTGTAATTCCTTCTAGTGTATTTTTTATTTCAGATATATTCTTCCTGGTTCTTGTTTATAATTTATATTTCCTTTTTCATGCTGTTGTAGTCTCAACTAAGTTCTTTGTAGTTAATACAGAGTTCCTTAAGCATCCTTACAATCATTTTTTTTTAATTCTATATCTGATAGATTGCTTGTCTCAATTTCATTTAGCTCTTTTACTGGGGATTCTTCCATTCCTTTTGATTGAGGGTTCTTTCTCTATCTCCCCATTTTGGTTATTTTTGTTTGTCTCTCTGTATCAGGATGCTCTACTTTGCTTTTCTGTCTTCTTGGGATCGACTTCTATGGTAGGAGTTCTGTGGGACTCAGCAGTGTAGTCTCTTTGAACTGCTTGTCTGCATGCTCTAGGATTGCCATTTCTCTCTTTTGTGTGCTCTCTTGTTGTATGTGGGTTTCACTTGTTGGTGGCTTCTTTGTTGGTGGGTTCTCATCTCCAGCGGGCTTACTGGTAGTCACAACTCCCACCTTGTCTTGTATGCTGCTGTACAGTTGTTGGTTAACAAAGCAGTATTACCAGACAATGAAACCTACATCAGCAAAAAGAACCCCCCACCATATCAGCAATCTCAAATGCAATTGAGCAAAGATTAATAAAGTAAAGACAGATTACAGATATTAAAAGATATGACAAAGGGAATATGAGATGACTAAAAGAAGTGAAAATATTATTGAGTGGTAAGAGTGAAGAGAATTGATAAGAGTAGGGATAAAGCCTAGGCGAAGAAAGGGGGTTAACAAAATTCAAAATGTAAGTAAAATATGGAAGGGTGATGTCAAAAATGGGTTAAGAAAATAGAAGACTATAGTATGAGGTTAGAAGTAAAATTAAAAAGGTATTGGACCAATGGGAGCAAAATTGCAGAAAAACCAAAGCACAGTCTATAGCAACGACAGCTGAATGAAGCTTAATAAAGGTGGAATGGGAATAAGAATATTGTGCAAAAGAGAAAAGTGAATATGAGATGTCTACAGTAAAAAAAATGAGTTTGAGAGGATGGGGAAAACAAACTAATGAGTAAGGAATAAAGCCCAGGCCAAGAGAAGGGAAAAAAATTGAACTAAA
Organism: Phyllostomus discolor; assembly: GCF_004126475.2. Taxonomy (NCBI): domain Eukaryota; kingdom Metazoa; phylum Chordata; class Mammalia; order Chiroptera; family Phyllostomidae; genus Phyllostomus; species Phyllostomus discolor. The sequence continues at coordinate 29,520,989 of NC_050198.1, read as the reverse complement.
ATTTCTCACTCAACTGATTAAGGACAAAAGGAAAGAAAAATAGAATAAGGCAGGGGGAGAGTGTCCTATGAGATTTAAAGTACAAACAAATAGTGAACAAATAGGAGGAGTTCATTTGGAGAAGTGAATAACTGTGATATTTCACCCAACTAGACACCATTTATAAAAGTGCAAAGGAAATAAGACTCTTACAAGAGGAGGAAAAGAATGTGAGCTGACTTAAGAAAGAAGAGCACTTGTCTGGGGTTAGATAGAGGAGAAATAGTGAGAGTAAGGGATAGGAACATGGCATAGTGTGAAAGAAAATTGTTTACAACAACAGTAAGAAAGGTCAGGAAGATGGCAAAATAGATTAAGACCAGGGAAAGGTGCTCTGAGGAATTTGGAATAATAATAATATGAAAAATATATATAATCTGAATAAAAATATTAGAAAATAAAAGACAAAGAGTAGTGAGTTATTTGGAAACAAGTGAAGTGAAAGAAGAAAAATTAAAATGCTATATGAAAGGGAGAAAAAACAAACAAAAAACTAAAAGACAAAGTTAAAAAAGCAAACAAAAAACCTAAAAATAGAAAAGAACAAAGAGAAATAAAAAAACAAGCAAGTTCTGATGAAGAGCTAGGTGAAATTTGTCTCGGCTATTGGTGTTCACCTTCTGGCTTCTTTCTGGATCTGTCTCTGGCTTTCTCAGCTCCAGGTCTTGGGTGGGCAATCCATCTTCTGGCAACAGCGTGGTATCTCCTTCCTCTGCCTCTAGAAGTAGCTTCTGTTGTGATCGAGAACATGAGGTTTCTGTGTCTCCCCTAGGAGGCACTGTTCAGTTTTTTGGGAAAATTGTGGGTTTCTTCTCCCTGCCCCTACAGCTTCCATCTTAGTCTGTCCCAGTTTATTCCCAATAATATTTAGTTTCTGTTTAAATAGCCATCTGTTTCACAGGGCGCAGGCGGCGATCTGTGTAAGAGTGTCACCTCTCTCCAGCTTGGTGTAGTCTGCAGCTCTGTGTGCCAATCAAGTCTAGGCAGCACTCTGAATTCAACATTGTTGTACCCTTTGTTAACTTCCTGTTTTGATGGCCTCAGTGAAATAGGGCCCTAGGACCCAGTGTACTATTTCTCCCTGTGGGGAGTTCAAAATAGGCCCATTTAAACATTAGCCTTGATGTCTCACTCTTGTTGGAGGCAGGGGGGCGGGGGGGGGGGGGGGAGCTCCCAGCTTGTTGTTAAGCCCGCCCAACCCAGCCAGTCTTCAGAACTTCCAGGCTCCTGCAGGGAGTGGGGGATTGGGCTCAATTTTCCCTTTCTGGTGGTTCCGCCAAGGGGGAAGGGGGCTCAGTCTGTTCTACAATAATCACAGGTGCACAGTTTCCAGGCCACTGCCCTCAAAGCACTCTGTGGCCCACACTCTTTACTTTGTGCCATTGCCTTGGGCTGTCACCGAGAAACCACCTTGCTTTGCACCACTTTGGTAAATCCACTGGGTGCACTGAGTGGGAGCAAATCGTGCCCACAATCCTCCTTGTTGGCCAGGCAGCTGCACACTCATGGACCCTACCTAGCATGCCTCAGTTCCCCTTTTGAAAAAAGTCTCTAGGGGCACTGCCGCAGCTCTCAGCCACTGCCAGGCTTTCCACACACTCCAACTCTCTGGCAAGTCAAGTGTCTATCTCAGTCATGGCCAGTAACGGACCACCTCTTGTCCTAGCTCCAGGTGCTACCAGAATCCCCCCAGTCCCTGGCACTGTGCCACCCAGTGACTGCTGCCCCAGCTTAGGTGGACTGCCAGCTAGGTGCATGTGTGTAACCTCTTTTTCCCCCGGGGACTTTGTGTATTCAAGTCACTCCCAGCACGGGTTGTGTTTTCTTTGCCCTGGGAGGGGAGGGAGCCACTAGGCTGCTATCACTGACCCTGCTGTCCTCCAATGTTGCCCCCACAGCAGTGATGGTTTCTGGCACCACACCCAGGGACTTTCTCTGTCCACCTACAAATCTCCTTACTGCCCCTTTTGAAGTGTCCTCTGTACACCTTGGCTTCTAAACTTCATATTAGCTAAGATTCGGTTGGCTGTTCACTTTGTTTTCTGGAGATCAGCTAGGTGTCCCAGCTGGGTGCACAAGCTAGTGGGTTTGGCTCCCACCTACTTTGTTGCAATCTTCTGTCCCCTGAATTTCCTCTTTTAAAAAAAAACCTGAATGGTATTCCATTGTATGTACATACCACAATTTTTCCTTTTTATTGAATATATTAGGGTGACAGTGGCTAACAAAATATACAGGTTTCAGAAGCAAAATTCCACAACACATTGTCTGTGCACTATCCTGTGTTCACCACCACTAGTCAAGTCTCCTTCCACCACCATTTATCCCTTTTCTCAACCTCTCCTCACTTCCTCTTGCCCTGGCTATCACCACACTGCTGTCCATGTCCATGACAGATTTTTTTCTCTCTTTCTTTTGTGCTTCCACAACACATTATCTTTATCTAATCATCTGCCAATAGACATTTAGGTTGTTTCCACCTCTTGGATATTGTGAATAGTGCTGCAATGAAAAAGGGGTGCTAATAATACTTGTTATCTGTTGTTTTTGAATAATAGTCATAATTGACAGGTATGAAGTGATATCTCTTTGTGGTTTTGATTTTTGTTTCCTTGATAATTGGTGATGTTGAGCATCTTTTCATATATCTGTTGGTCATTTGTATGTTTTCTTTGAAGAAATGTGTCCTTCAGTCTTTAGCTCAATTTTTTTAAGATTTAATTTTTATTTATTTTTAGACAGAAAGGAAGGGAGGCAGAAAGAGAGGGAGAGAAGCATCAATGTGTGGTTGCCTCTCATGCATCCCCTTCTGGGGACTTGGCCCACAACCCAGGCATATGACCCAATTTGGAATTGAACCTGCAACCCTTTGGTTTGCAGGCCAGTGCTCAGTCCACTGAGGCACACCAGCCAGGACCCTTAGCTCATTTTTAAGCAGGCTATTAGTGTTTTCTTTTACTATTAAGTTGAGCAAGTTTTTTATATATTTTGGGGATTAACACCATATCAAAGAGATGATTTGCAAATATTTTCTCCCTTTTCGTAGGTTGCCTTTTTTCTTTTTTGGATTTTTTCTTACCTATACAAAAGATTTTTAGTATGATATAGTCCTACTTACTGGTTTTTGGTTTTGTTGCCTGTGAAGAAATATATAAGTCAAGTTGATGCTGTTGGTCCATGGACCACCCTTTGAGAAACACTACATTAAGCACTCTGGATCCCAAAAATCCTATCTCAGATCCAAGGAATCAGAACTACAGTGGAGAAGACCACGAACAGACTTTTATTTATTATCTGATTTTTAATTATTAATTTAATTAAATTTTATTGATTATGTTATTACAGTTGTCCCAATTTTTCCCCTTTACCCCCCTCCACTCAGCACCCCTCACTCCCTCAGACAATCCCTACATCTTTGTGATGTCCATGTTTCATGCATATAAGTTCTTTGGCTACTCTATTTCCTATACTGTATTTTACATCTACATGGCTATTCTGCAACCACAGAATTGTACTTCTTAATCTCTTCACTTCTTCACACATTCCCCCAAATCCTCCTCCCACCTGGCAACCATCAAAATGCTCTCCATATCCATGATTCTATCTCTGTTCTTGTTTGCTTTGGTTTTAGATTCAATTGTTGATACATATGTATTTATTGCCATTTTATATTTTGTAGTTTCCATCTTCTTCCTTTTCTTAAATAAGTCCCTTTAATATTTCATACAATATTGGTTTGTTGATGATGAACTCCTTTAGTTTTTTCTTGTCTGGGAAGCTCTTTATCTGCTCTTCGATTCTAAATGATAGCTTTTTTGGGTAGAACAATCTTGGCTGTAGGTCCCTGCTTTTCTCCTTCCTCCTCCTCCTCCTCCTCTTCTTCTTTTCTTCTCCTTCTCCTTCTCCTCCTCCTCCTCCTCCTCCGCCTCCTCCTCCTTCTCCTTCTTCTTATTCAAAGGTCCCTGCTTTTCATTACTTTGAATATTTCTGGCCAGTCCCTTCTAGCCTGCAAAATTTCCCTTGAGAAATCAGCTGATAGCCTTATGGCAACCCCCGTGTAGGTAACTAACTTCTTTTCTCTTGCTGCTTTTAAGATTTTCTCTTTACCTTTAACTTTTGGCATTTTATTTATGATGTGTCTTGGAGTGGGGCTCTTTGCATCCATCTTGTTTGGGACCCTCTGTGCTTCCTGGACTTACATGTCTATTTCCTCCATCAAATTAGGGAAGTTTTCTTTCACTATTTTGTTTCAAAAAGATTTCCAATTTGTTCCTCTCCCTCTTCTCCTTCTGGCACCACTATGATTTGAATGTTGGACCTTTTAAAGTTGTCCCAGAGGCTGTTTATACTGTCCTCATTTTGGGGGATTCTTTTTTTTCTTTTTATTGTTCTGCATGGTTATTTTTTGCTTCCTTATGTTCCAAATTATTGATTTTATTCTTGGCTTTATCCTCTCTACTGTTGTTTCCCTGTAAATTGTTCATTTCAATTAGTGCATCCTTCATTTCTGACTGGATTTTTTTTTTATGCTGCTGAGGTCCTCACTAAGTTCCTTAAGTATCCTTAAAACCAGTGTTTTGAACTCTGCATTTGATAGATTGCTTATCTCCATTTTGTTTAGTTCTTTTTCTGGAGTTTTGATCTGTTCTTTCATTTAGGCCTTGTTTCTTTGTTTCCTAATTTTGGCACCTCCCTATGTTTGTTTCTATGTATTAAGTAGAGCTGCTTGGTAGCATGGCCTAATGTATTAGGTACCTGTAGGGCTAAGTGGCACAGCTTCCCCTATCACCCAAGCTAGGTACTTGAGGAATGCCCTTTGTGTAGGGTGAGTACACCCTCTTCTTGTAGTTGAGCCTTAGTTGCTGTTGTCAGGTCAATGGGAGGGATTTATCCAGGCCAGCTAGCTGCAAGGACTGGCTTTCTGATCACCAACCTCCACCTTCCATGAATGATGAGCTGTGCAGGGACAGGGTGGTGATGCTCTGACATGGTCTGTAGCTATCCACTAGGTTCACAGGTTCTGGGGTTTCCCAGGTGGTGCAGGCCAAGGCCAGCCATGACCTGTGTTCTGACTGGGGACAGTAAACAGGAGCTATAAAGCAGTCTTCAGATGGCTGCTCCTTGGGCTGGGCTTGGAGGTTCCCAGGTGAAGCTAAATTGTGAACCAAGGCTGGCTGCTGCTAGTGCCAGGCTTGGGGCTAGCTATTTAGCAAGAGGTATGGGGCTTGGTGGCTCACTGAGGCTGGTTGTTGCCTGTTTGAGAGGATAGGAAGATATAAAGCATGCACCAAGACAAGCCATTTATATGGAAAAGCCATGGTTAATAGCTTGGGTGCATCCATATGTTGGGTGAGGTTGAGCCTCAGGGAATCATCATGGGGGGGAAACATTGTTAGCCAGGGTAATGGAGTATCAGATATGGCACTCACCTGCCAGCTCTGTGGCTCTGTGGAGCAAGGACTCAAAAAAGGAATAGTGTCTTCTGCCCACCATTCTGTCTGGGAGAAAGCTGTCCTCCAGCTCTTGCCCTAGTGCCAGACACTTCAGTTCCTCCCCATATGCCACTCATGCCTTTCAAGCCGCTGCCCTGTTGCTGGAGCCTAGAGAGAATGAGTCAGAGTAAGTCTCTATGTGGGTTCCTCAGGAAGAACTGCTGGGGAGTTCAGCAGTTTCTTCTACCAACTCAATCTCCACTGACTTTTAACCTCCAGAACTTATGGGGACTTATCTTCATGGCACTGTAACTCTGGGCTGGGAAGCCAGGTGTGGGGCTGGGACCGCTCACTCCTGAGATATCCCTCCCAAGTTTTATTCTACCACATGTGGGTGAGGGACCAGCCTGTTCTGCATCTTCTTATATCTGTGTCTTCACCCTTCCTACCAGCCTATGGATGCGGTTTCTTTAATTCCATAGTTGTCAGATTTCCATTCAATTCAATTTCTGATGGTTCTGAGTTATTGTTGTTCTATAGTTTAGTTGTAATTTTTATGTGGTTGTGGGAGGAAGCAAGTCATATTTACCTATGCCTCCATTTTGACTGGAAGATGATCTGATTTTTAAAAAAATATTCCTGATGATCATTCTGGGATAAATACACCATATGTTTTATGTACACTAAAGTTTATATTTCCTTGTTGAGAAGCTCCCCTGACACTGACCAGAGCCCATTATTATTATTCTAAACAGTACTCTCAAAATCCTGATTAACTGGTTTCTCATCACAGAGCATATTAGAAGCTATCTTCCATGTGGCATGGTAGCAGATTTATTCATTTGTTTTTAACATATAATATGATATTTGTTTTGTTTGCATAAAATAATTTGTATTAAATGAGTAGGTTTAATATAAATGGTTTATTTATTTGTTCCACATTCCAAACCTAGTTTTTCCTTTAGCTTTTAAGTTCAACCTACAAATCTCATTATTTTATTTATAAATCTAGTAAAGTTTAATGATCACTTATTCAGACCTTATTGATTGATGATTGGTCCTATTTAATTAAGTACCTTTATAAATTAAAACTTTCAATTTATTTTTAATTCCCTTAAATATCTTACTAACAAACAAAATCTTCCCAGAACTTAATTAATTGCTATAAATATAATAAATTAAATTAAAAGTATACTGAATCTTAAAGCTCTCTTAAATATCCAAACATGGGTAGATCCAAGATGGAGGCAGAGTGGCAGGCACCTCCATTCATCTGCTCTCAGGTATGGACCAGATTTGTAGTCATACTGCAGAGTGGAGAGTGAGTAAAATTGTCTGTGAGTGAGGGCATATACACAGGAGAGCATGGAGAGTGCACAGGAGTACACAGGAACAAGCCTGCCTGCAGGGTGCTCAGAAGCTGACGGTCAGAGCTTTCCAGGTGGACTGGGAGCCAATGACCAGGGCTTTCTAGGCAGACCACCACCGCTGCCCATCCCAGCACTGCTGGCTGTACTGAGTCAAGGCAGCTGTATATCAGCTTATGACCTGCAAGCTACCAGGGTGGTGAGAGAAGACCTGAGAGGTGCAGGCTCCAGAAACAGCAAGGCAGGAACAGGAATGCTCAAGGGTGAAAACCTCTAGAGGGAGCAGGGACAGCACATCATCACCGCCTTGCATTATAGTACAGCTGAGGGGATCCTCCCAACACCATCTAGGAAAGATTCAGAAGGAAACTTTTTCAAAATTGGCAGAGGCTCTGTAAGGAGGTGGCTAGCCCTGATCATGAGAAGTTGTGATTTGGGGGCAGGAAGAGCAGAGGGGGTACAGGACCCCCAGGGACCTGTGCTACAGCATGGGGGCCATAGAGAAATTCTTTCAAAAAGGGAGTTGAGACGTACCCAAGGCATGGCAGGGACCTGGATGCACAGGCCTGTGCACATGGGTGGGAACACAGCAGCTTTGCTAACCAAAATCTCAAAGGCAGAGAATACGCTGAAGAAATGGGAGGACCCAAACAATTCAGCTCACAAACTGGGGGCAGAGCAGCATGGAGAATTTGGGCTGAACTTCCTGTGAGAGAGAGCAACAGGCTTGGGTTTGGAAGGCAGGAGCTGAATGCCTGAGATTCGCTACAGTTAGCCAGGGGAACCCAACCCCCACCTGAAGGATTATAGGATTGGCAGAGTTGCAGTGAGTTCAGGCTCAGGGGTTTCTTGCTGCCTACATTTCCTCAGGGGAAAGGAGAAAAAGGCCCTTCACCAGCCACTACACGTTACACAGCTCCTCGGCCCTGATTTACTAAACCCAGCAGAGCAGAGAATATACAGACAGGTGCAACAAGACACCATCTTCTCTCCTACAAAGCTGTTTAACATTCATTTCATATCTTTCAAGTTTGGGCATAATATGGCACCAGGTTTATATATAGCTTATATCAAATCTCATGTATTGCTCTTGCCTTCTCTTACTCCATACTACCTCCTTCCTCCTTCTTCATATATTTGTTTCAAATTATATTTTCTCTCTTGCTATGACATGTTTCTATTCCATACTATTACTATTGCTCCCCCCTTCAGCTTCTCAAAACCATTTGTGATTGTCATTAGCCATCTCACATTCCTTCACCTGTTCTTAAAACACTCTTATTATCTCTCCACCTTTATCAATTTTTGCTAACAGGTAGTAGATGAGGTAGTTGTTGCAACAGCTCTTTAATCTTATTTCTAGATAGTAACTATCTTTGTATTTCAAATCTCAAATTTCACTGTTCCCCTCTCCTACTCCATTTTGCCTACCTCCTGCCCTTCCCTTTTTCATTTTAAATGTTAATTTTCCCTTTTTTAACCTCCTTTTCATACCACAATCTTAGTATCCCTTCTCCCTTTATCCTCTCAAAATACTTCTGTTTCCTCGAGATATCTCTTAGGCTCTTCTTTCTTTCCTTCTGCCTTCTTATTCCCATTCCACCTATGTAAATCTTAGTTCATTGATTGTTGACATCTCTGTGGTGGAGATTTTTCTGCAATTGGCCATATTATTTTTTAAAGATTTTATTTATTTATTTTTAGACAGTTGGGAAGCGAGGGAGAGAAACATTGATGTGCAAAAGATAGGTTGACCAGTTGCCTCTCTCATGCCCGAAACTGGTGACCCAGCCTGCAATCTACACATATGCCCTGACTGGGAATTGAACTAGCAACCTTGCAATTTCCAAGCTAACATTACAGAACAAACAAGGGGCAGGGGTGGCTGGGACAATATACTATTATTGAAAAAAAAGCCCCCAGGTCCGTCATGTCCGCCGCCAGAGGAAAGACGTCTCTCAATGCCAGAGATTTGTGAAAAGGAAAGGAAATGTTTATTTAATGCTATATACAAACTTAAAGTAGTGACCTAATGTCTTTACCAAAATCCCAAAGTCCCTTAAAACACCCACAAACACACAGTCCTTCCTTCCTTCCCCTTTTGCCCAGTCCAGAGTACCGTATCTCAGGAAAGGAAATAGAAGTCCATGGCTCAGGCAGTCCTCTGGTTATTCCCAGTTAGTACTCCATCTCAACTGGGAGACTTCCCTGGGTTCCTGGCACCCTCAGTTGTGTCGCCGGGATCTCTGCTAAAACCAGGTGGTGGTTCCCCCTTCTAAAGCTGCGGGGGTCCCCACTCTGGCAAAGGCACGTGGTCCTCTCTCCCAGAGCCATGGGAGACCCCACTCTGCCAAAGCTGCGTGGTTCTCTCTTCCAGGGCTGCGGGAGTCTCCACTCTGTCAAGGCCGCGTGGTTCTGTCTCCAATGGCTACCGTGTCTGGGTTTAAATCCCGTGCCAATCTTCTTCTGCAGCCCCATTTCCGACTCCTCCTACAATTGGCTACACGTGCCAGCACTCATATCCTTCCAGCTTTACTGGGCTGCCATCATGAGTCTGGGCAGGTGTGGCCCCGTGTCATGGAGCCAATCTTCTCCAAGCTCCGACGCAGGCGCTGTAACTCGGGGGACCTGCCCCCCAGTTATGTCTTGGTGGGGTAGTTACTTCCATTCCCCTGGCTCAGAGCATGGCCACAGCTATTTAACATATCTAAGCAACCAGCCAAAGGCTATAGATATGTTAAATGACCATGCCAGAGCTTAGCTGCAAGGCTGTTGCTATGAGAAACAGCTTTCAAAGGCCCTGCTCCATGTGTCCCTTCCCCCAGCCCACACCCCGGGGAGGGGGGTGAATACATCCTAAAATCTCCTAGACACCTTGAGTTCTGGACCCCATTTTAAATGCCCATTTGGGGTCCCCCCCTCTTGGCTGCACCCTGTAACACTAACACTCAATCCACTGAGCCTCACCAGCCAGGGCCATATATTTATATGTATGCATGCTATAGTTGTCTGTTTATTCTCTCACTAGATATTTACAAATGTATATATTTTCTTTAAAGTTTGGTTTTAACCTAATACTACATGCTTCTCCTCTCTTACTCCATTCCACCTTCTCTCCTCCCTTTTCCAATTATGCAATACATTTTATTTTCTTGCCCACTTTGCCTTTTCTCTATTCTCTACTCTTATTATTGCCCATACTCTACCCTCACAAAATCTCCTTTCTTTAAGTTAGTCCTCTCATATTCATGTTTCTTTTCTTATAATAGTCTTAATCTTTTTACACCTTTATTAATATCGGTGCATTGGCTGTTGATAGTGTAATAGTGGATGGGGGATATATTTGCAGTGTAGGTCTGTTCCCTGGGCTGTTTGGTTTTTGTTCTGGCAGTACATGTACAACAGTATACAAGATGTAGAGGGTGGAATGACTCTCAACCAGAGGGAAGAAGCCACCAAAGAACAATCCCAAAACAACCAAAACCCAATTACAACCACATAAAAGGCATAAAGGACAGTGCAAGAGCATCAAGTGCAAGTGATCAAGGAGACTGCACCACTGAGTCTCACAGGACTCTTACCACAGAAGATCACACCATTAAGGCAGGGAGTCAAAGAAGATAGATATAACAAGCAGAAAAAAAAAAAAACAACAAGAGTCACCTAAAAAGGGGAGACACAAAAACAACTCACAATCAAAAAGAAAGAAGGAATCCCCAGAAAGAAAGCTAAATGAAATTGAGGCAACCAACTATGAGACATCAAGTTCAAAATAATGATTATAAGGATGCTCAAGGAACTCAATGAGAACTTCAAAGAATACCAGGGGAGCTACAAGAAAGTTACTCTGAGCTACACCAGCATGAAAAAGGATAGAAATTATCAATAAGAAACAGGGGGAAACGAAAAATACAATATTAGAAATGAACACAGTCAATGGAATTTAAAGAAGGTTAGATGAAGCAGATGCTTGAATCAGTCAGCTGGAGGACAAGGTAGAAAAAATTTCCTAGGCAGAGCAAAAAATGAGGAAAGAATAAAAAATCATGAAGAGAGGTGAAGGCAGCTGCAGGATAATATGAAATATAATAATATCCATATAATAGTGATACCAGAAATAGAAGAAGAAGAAGAACAAAAGCAACAGATAGGAAAGTTGTTTGAAAAAGTAATGACAGAAAAATTCCATAAACTGATGAGAGAAAAAGTCACACAAGTCCAGGAAGTACAGGGGGACCAAATCTAGAAGAACCCAAGTGGCTCACTCCAAGACACATCATAATTAAAATGACAAAATAGAAAGACAAAGAGAGAATCTTAAAGGCAGCAAGGGAAAAACACATAGTAAGATAAATGGGAGCTCCAGGAAGGCTAGCAGCTGATTTTTCAACAGAAACATTACAAGCCAGAAAGTAATGGCAAGAAACATTCCAAGTAATGAAAAGCAAAGGCCTGCAACAAGACCCCTTACCCAGCAAGGTTCTAATTAAAATGGGAGAACAGTGGGGAAAAGGCAGAACAACTGTAACTGAACAAGAATAAAAAAATAAAATAAAATGAAAGGCAAAATAAGGAGTTTTCCAGACAAAAGAAAGCTAAAAGAATACACCTCCATCAAACCAGAATGGTAAGACATGCCAAAGGGACTGCTTTAAGAAAATGAAGAAAAAGTGTTAGAGAGAACAACACAGGTACAAAGGGAGTAAAATGGCAATGAATAAGTACCTATCAATAATAACCTTCAATATAAATGGATTTAATGCTCCAATCAAAAGACATAAGATACCTGAATGGATAAGAAAACATACCCACCTTAGAACAAAAGATCTACACAGACTGAAGGTGAAGGGTTGAAAAAAATATTCCAAGCAAATGACAGGGAAAAACATTTGGCATAGCAATACTTATATCATATAAAATACACTTTAAAACAAAGGCCATAAAAAGAGACAGAGAAGGTTATTTCATAATACTGAAGGGAAGAATTCATCAAGAACACATAAACATTGTAAATGTATATACACCCAATAAAGGAGCACTTAAATATATAAGGAAAACCTTGGAATACTTCAAGAAACATGTAGACAGCAACACACTCAGAGTAGGGGATTCTAACACCCCACTGTCAACAATCAACAGATCTTCCAAAGATTCAGTAAGGATATTGTCACACTGAATGATGCACTAGATCAAATGGACTTAACTGATATACACAGAACATTCACCCAAAGAAGCAAAATATATTCTTTTCAAATGCACATGGAACATTTTCAAAGATAGGCCACATGATATGATACAAAACAAGCCTCAACAAATTCAAGAAAATTAAAATCATATCAAGCATTTTCTTGGATCACATTGGTTTGAAACTGGAAACCAACTTTAAGGAAAAACCTCAAAAACAGTCAAAACCATGGAGACTGAATAACATGTTATTAAACAATGAATTTGTAAACAGTGAGATCAAGGAAGAAATAAAAAAATTTCTGGAAACAAATGAAAATGAACACACAAGAGCCCAAAACCTATGGCACGCAGTGAAGGCTGTCCTGAAAGGGAAGTTCATAGCAATACAGGCCTACCTTAAAAAAGGTAGAAACACTTCAAAGAAACATCCTAACCCCACATCTACAAGAACTGGAGGAACAAAAACAAACAAAACCCAGAGTGAGTAGAAGGAAAGAAATAATCAAGATCAGAGCTGAATTACATGACATAGACTAAAAGAACAATCCAAAGGATCAAAAAATCCAGGAGCTGGTTCTTTGAAAAGATAAACAAAATCAAGAAGCTTTTAACCAGACTCGTTAAGAAAAAAAAGAGGACCCAAATAAATGCAATCAGAAATGAAAGAGGAGAAATTAGAACCAATACCACAGAAATAAAAAAAAAAAGATTGTAAAAAATTACTACAAACAACTATAAGCCAAGAAGTTTGAAAACCTGGGTTAAATGGACAAATTTCTAGAAACATAATCCTCCAAAACTGAACTGAGAGGCAGAAAGGCTGAATAGACCAATAACACCTAGTGAAATTGAAACAGTAATCAGAAAACTCCTGGCACACAAAAGCCCTGGACCAGACGGTTTCACAGGAGAATTTTACCAAACATTCAGGGAAGAGCTAACCCCTATCCTGCTCAAACTATTCCAAAAAGTCTAAGAGGGAAGACTCCCAAACTCCTTTTATGATTAAAAGATCATCCTAATTCCAAAACTAGGTAAAGACACAGCAAAGAAAGAAAACTACAGGCCAATATCACTGATGAACATAAATGTTAAAATCCTCAACAAATTATTGGCAAAACAGATCCAGCAATACATTAAAAAGATCATATATCATGATTATATCAACAGATGCTGAAAGGCATTTGACAAAATACAACACCCATTTATGATAAAACTCACTCAGCAAAGTGGCAGTAGAGGGAACATACTTTACCATAATGAAGGCCATATGAAGAAACCGACACCTAACTTCATACTTAATGGGCAAAAACCAAAAGCTTTCCACCTGAGATCAGGCACAAGAAAAGGGTGTCTGCTGTCACCAGTTCTACTCAACATAGTATTGGAAGTCCTAGACATAGCAATCACACAGGAAAAAAAGAAATAAAAGGCATATAAATTGGAAAGGAGGAAGCAAAACTGTGATTGTTTGTAGATGACATGATAGTATACATAAAAAACCCTATAGACTCCACCAAAATCTGCTGGACCTAATCAGTGAATTTAGCTGTGAAAAGCAAAATTCTCTTGTCACAAATGAGGATAAGTCTACCAAGACATGATCTGCTTGGGGAGGAAAAGTGGCTGATCTCTCAAAGGAGAAGAGCCGGCAGGCTGTTCCTCAATGGACTTTTATTGAGTTTAATTTGCATAGGGATACAGGTAAAATTCATCAATCATTTTCAGGCAGTAATGATCAAACAATAGATAACATTCAAAGAACTATGAGGGTTTATTCTGAGTCAGGGTCAGATAGCTAAAGGGTCATAAAACTTTGGGGAAACAAACTCATTCTATGCATGGACCCTTATCATTTAAATTGAGGGTATTTGCAAAGTAGGTTTCACAGGATTTTATGCATTCTTTCTTAGGCCTGATTGCCCTGGGGAAACCATCCTTTCCAGCACAGGGCCACATCCACCTCTGACATTGTTTCAGGCTTAAGTCAGGCAGGGGAAGTAAGGCAGCCAAGATTAGGAGACTTCTAGCAGACAGAATGAGGACTCAGGCTATGTCAAAGCCAAGGGGCAAGGGTCCATCACTCCCTTTTTCTATAGCCTCCCAAGGTCTTCCCCTAGGGCCCCTTCATGACCATGCCTGTCTTAGGTCATCCTTCCCTTGAGGAATCTTACCCATCATTGGCTAACCAGTCATCTACCTGGAGCCAATCAGAGTGAAGTAAAAGGGGGAAGAGGAGGCTCCCCTACCAGGAAGATAAGGTTTGTCTCCTTAGTGGCTTATGGTACCAAGGTCTCTTTACTCAGCCTTAGCCATGGGGATGGTTACAGCTTCCAAAACCAGGTAGGGAGGTTCCCAACATTTGGAAAAATGGTGGGATACAAAGTCAACATTCAGAAATTGAAGGCATTTTTTTCTACCAACAATGAAATAACAGAAACAGAAATTAGAAAAAAAATCCCATTTACTATAGCAACAAGAAAAATGGAATATAGGGAATAAACTTAACCAAGGAGGTTAAGATCTGTACTCAGAAAACTACACACCACTGAAGAAAGAAATTAAGGAAGACACAAGCAAAAGGAAGCATATAGCATGTTTATCTATTGGAAGAATTAACATAATTGAAATGTCCATACTACCCAAAGCAGTCTATAGATTCAACACAATCCTTATCAAAATACCAATGACATATTTCTCAGATATAGAACAAATATCTCAAATATTTATATGGAACCATAAACAACCATGAATAGCTGCAGAAATTTTGAGAACGAACAAAGTAAGAGGGATCACAATACCTGATATCAAACTATAATATAAGGCCATTGCAATCAAAATAGTCTGGTACATCCCTGGCAGGTGTGGCTCAGTGGATTGAGTACCAACCTGTGAACCAAAGCATTGCTGATACAATTCCCAATCTGGAGCACATGCTTGGGTTGCAGGCCAGGTCCCCAGCTGGTGGAGCATGAGAGGCAACCACACATTGATGTTTCTCTCCCTCTGTTTCTCCCTCCCTTCCCTTCTATAAAAATAAATAAATAAAATCTTAAGCAAAAACAGTCTGGTACTGGTGTAAAAACAGAAATATAGACCAATGTCTGTTCTTACAGAACATAGAGGCCAGAAGTAAGCTTAAGTCTCTATGGTCAATTAATATATGACAAAGGGGACAGGAGAATAAAATGGAGGAAAGACAGCCTCTTCAATAAATAGTGTTAGGAGATCTGGCCAGGAACATACAAAAAATATGAAAGTGGACAGCCAACTTAAACCATACACCAAAATAAACTCAGGGTGGATAAAGGACTTAAATATAAATCATGACACAATAAAAGTCCTAGAGGAGAACATAGCCAGGAAAATGTCAGATATCCCAAGCAACAATATTTCACTGATATGCCCCCTAAGACGAGGGATATAAAGGACAGTTAAACAAATGGGACTACATCAAATTAAAAGTTTCTGCACAACTAAAGAAAACATCAGCAAAATAAAATAGGAACCAACCATATGGGAAAACATATTTGTCAGCGATACCTCAGGCAAGGGTTTGATATCTAAAATATATAAAGAACTCACATGACTCCACACCACGAAGACAAAAAATCCAATTAAAAAATGGGAAAAGGTCCTGAACAGATGCTTCTCCAAGAAGGACACATAGGGTGTCCATAGGTATACAAAAGGATGTTCAGCATCACTAGCCAGAAAGATGCTAATTAAAACTGCAATGAGAAAACATTTCACACCAGTCAGAATGGCCATCATTAACAAATCAATAAACAACAAGTGTTGGAGAGTTGTGTAGAAAAGGGAACCCTAGTACACTGTTGGTGGGAATGCAGACTGGTGCAGCCACTGTGAAAAACCATATGGAATTTTCTCAAGAAACTAAAAATGAACTACTCTTTGATGCAGCGATTCTAGTGGTGGCATTTTACACTAAGAATCATGAAACAAAAAATCAAAAGAACGTATGCATCCCAATGTTCATAGCAGCAATATTTACAATAGCCAAGTGCAGGAAACAGTCTAAGTGCCCATCAATAAATGAGTGGATCACAAAACTGTGGTAAATTTACACAATGGAGTACTGTGCAACAGAAGGAACATAGGAACTCTCACCTTTCACAACAGTATGGATGGAACTGGAGAGTATTATTCTAAGTGAAATTAGCCAGGTGGTGAAAGACAAATACCATATGATCTCACTTTAACAGGAACCTAATCAACAAAATAAAGAAATGAGTGAAATAGAACCACAGACATTGAAATAAATAACAAACTGACAGTGACCAGAGGGGAGGAGTGATGGCTATAATGGGGGGAAAGAGGGGGAAGGGTCAAGTCAAAGAACATAGACAAGGACAATGGGATGGGGATTGTCTTTGGGAACAGGTGTGATGGGGCAGGGGAGAGCAATAGGGAGAAAATGGGGACAGTTGTACCTTAACAACAATAAAAAATTAAAATAAAAAATATCTAACATGTCAGTATAATGTCATTAAAACTAGGGACAAATCCTTGAGACATTCTTCTTGAAGTTTTTTGAAAATCTGTATGAATTCCATTGAAAATGATGGGAAATGCAGAATTATGTGAAATTCAAAGTATTTAAAATTAAACATTAATACTTTCAAGTATTGAGGTATTACAATTTAATATTCACCATGGCTGGTATGGCTCAGTGGATTGAGTGTGAGACTGTGAACCAAAGGGCTGCCAGTTTTACTCCCAGTCTAGGGCACACACCTACGTTGCAGGTGGGGTTCCCAGTGGAGGGTGTGTGAGAAGCAACCACACATTGATGTTTCTCTCCCACTCTTTCTCCTTCCCTTCCCCTCTCTAAAAATGAATAAATAAAATATTTTTTAAAATAAATAAATATAATTTAAAATCTGTCTTTGAAGGGGCATCCTGAGTTTGCAGGATTCTGTGAGTAGATGGAATAATTTGGTAATAATTGGGCACAAACCAGTCATGGGCTGTAAGACTGTGAAGGGTAATTTTATATGTCAATTTGACTGGATCATGGATTACCCAAATATTTAGCTAAACATTATTTCTGGATATGCCTATGAGGGTGTTTCTGGATATTAACTTTTGAATCAGTAGACTCAGTAAAGCATATTTCCCTCCTCAGTGTGGGTGGGCATCATTTAAACTCTTAAGGGCCTGAATAAAGCAAAAGACTGAGGAAGAAAGAATTTGCCTTTTCTCTGCCTGACTGTTGAGCTGAGACATTGGACTTCTCCTACACTTAGACTGAGACTTAGACTATTGATTTGTGTGATTCTCAGACCTTCAGATTTAGTTTGAAGTATGCCAGCAGTTTTCCTGGGTCTTTGGTTTGCAGATGGCAGGTTGTGGGATTTTTCAGCTTTCAAAATCATATGAGCCAATTCTTCATGATAAAGCTCTCCCTCTCTCTCTAGATGATATAGATGATATAGATTATAGATATAGATAGATATAGATACAGATATAGATGTATAGATAAATATAAATATGTAAATGTAGTTTTTTTCCCCTGGACAATCCTGACTAATGCAGTGATCATCTCTTCTTTAAATCTCCAATCAGTATATAATATAAAACACTATGAGTATAAAATGGGGGCTCAGCTTGGCAGTTGGGATTATGAAAAAAAAATGCCCAATCTGGCTGCTGCTCCAGAGTTTCCATCCTAGCTGATATCTCTGGATGCTATGCAATATCAGCTGTCAAAATATATTTGGGATGGTTTAATGAGGCAATAAGCAAACCTCCAAATTCTACCAGCTTAACACAAGCTTCTTTCTCTCTCATGGAAAGTCCAATGCAGATGTTCCTGGCCTGGGGCTCTCCTCCAAACAGGGATTTAGCAATCCAGGTTCATTTAACCTGAGGAGCTACCATCTTAACCCATGGTCTCCAAGGTCACTATGGAACAAGAAAAAAATAGAGCCTTGTCAGAGCACATCAACTTTGAATTCAATGATTTGAAGGGTCACAACACCTCTGATCACAATTCATTATCAAGAACTAGTCACATGGCCCCTTCAGATAAAGGACAACTGGAAAGTGTGGTCTAGCAATGTACTATAAGAAACAGGTCAGTGCACATCTGCCCTGTCTCTGCTTGAGGTGGTATAAATGTTTCTGTAGGGGGTGTATTGGTTTTCTACGGCTGCCGTAACAAACTACCACAAACTGGGTGGCTTTACAACAGCAGAAATTTATTTTCTCAAAGCTTTGGAGTCCAGAAGTCTGAAATCAAAATGTTGGCAGGGCCATGTTCCCCATTTGAAGGTTCTAGGTAATAATCTTCGTTTGTGTCTTCCAGTTTTTGGTGATTGCCAGCCATTTTTGCCATTCCTTGGGCTTTATTTTTAAATATATTTTATTGATTATGCTATTACAATTGTCCCATTCCTCCCTCTTATTCCCCTTGACTCTGTACACCCGCTCCCACCTGCATACCCCCCCATTTTAGTTCATGTCCATGGATTGTACATATAAGTTCTTTGACTTCTCCATTTTCTATACTATTCTTAACCTCTCCCTGTTTATTTTCTACCTATCATTTATGCTGCTTATTCCCTGTACCTTCTCCCCCTTTCTTCCTCTCTCCATTCCTTGAGTTTTAGTTATATTACTCCAGTCTCTACCACTATCTTCACTTGACCATCTTCCCTGTGTGTATATGTGTCTCCAAATCTTCCTCTCCTTATAAGAACACCAGTCATCAGATTTAGAGCTCACCCTAATTCAATATAACCTCCTCTTAACTTGGAAATAAACTCACACTCACAGGTACCAATGGTTAATGCTTCAAAATATTCAACATATTTGGAATGGAGAGGGCAAAATTCAGGCCACTATGGAAGGAATATTAGTTTTCTATTACATAATTTCTATGGATTAGGAGTTCAGGCACAGATTAATTCAGGATATCACTATGCTGAAATCTAGGGCTGTGGTTCTCATCTCTAAAGCTCAGGGTCCTCTTTGAAGTTTACTGGTTGTTGGCATTATCAAACTCCCTGTGGTTGTAGGGTTGAGGTCCTAGGGTTGTTTTGTTTGTTTGTTTGTTTGGTCTGTTGGCCAGAGGTCAGCTACATCCTCAAAGCCAGAAGGAGCATGTTTCTCTGATGCTTCACTTTCTTTTAAAGGTTCACTCGGTTAAGGATGGCCCATCTGAGAATTTGCTCTAATTAGCTCAAAATCAGTTGATTAATAACCTAATCACAAAGATTATATCTCATTATTTTTCCAAGTTCCACCCACACTCAAGGGAAGGAGATTATACAAGGATTGCGGGTCACTTGGGAATCATTTTAGAATTTGGTCTAACACAGAAATAAGCTTCTTTTAACCCCAGGAAGATTTAGAATTAAAATATAAATCTTTAAGTTATATATTTTGATTTTTTTAATTAAAGAGCATGAATATTTGGTATTTATGTGCTTGTAATATTTAAGAAATTTGTCTAATTGGACTAACAAGTCAGACTTATAATTCCCATCTAAAATGTTAATTGTACAAAGGATTTAAATAGATGCACCAAGTTAAAGTGTTTTAGTATCTTCAATTTCAAGAGAATTTACAATGAAGCCCTTCCACAGTTACTATACCAGGTTTCCACATCTGTGCTCTTTATACAGGTGCTCTTTTATGAGTTGAAGGGATACCATTTCTGACTTCTTATCTACTCAGAGAAATCTGTAATCTTCATTGGAGGTTGTAGCTAACTTCCTCAACCTTGCTTAGATTGTTAATTTTTAAAGCTGTCTTTATCCTAATACCTGGTATCTATTTCCTGGCCCTGTAAGATAAACAAGGCACTCTAGAAGTAATGGAATAAGGCCATAGCAAATAGTCAACCTGTATGGCTACAAAGCATTTTCTTTTCTCATTCTCTGCCTAATGCCACAAACTCCCAATGAACACCCAAAGATGCCAACTGTAAACTACAAAGACAAATGATAATTTGTTTTATATTTGTATGTATCTTGTTGGTTCTTATAGTTCTGCTTTTCTAAAGAACCCTAACTCATATACCAAATTTGGCAGATGAGAAATCCAAGAGTCAAAGAGGTTAATGGCCCCAAGTTGACACAGGTGGAAAACAGCAACACCAGCATCCAAATACAGATTATCTGACTCTACAACCCAAGCTCTTAACCATTATATGAAAGAGCTGTATCAAGGTCATCAAACCACAAGCCCATCATATTTCATATGTGGGCATTCCCCAACTCTGTGGAGAAGTTTGGATAACTTCTCCAGAACCTGCCAGCAGCAGTGAATAATCCAAGAGCTCCTTCAGAGTAGAACATCCATAAGAAGCAAACTTAGCCATACCAGGACAGGTACCTAACCCAGAGGGTCTTCCAGCACCACCAGAAGAAGGAGACCATCTAGTCAACTTACCAGTATACTGTAGTCCTTTAAAGAAGAAATCTTCAGTTGCTCTCAGTAGTACCCGCTAGAAATAAGCAGGCATATCATTGCTTCCTCACTTTTCAGCCCCAATGTGATAAGTTAGGTTTAGACAGTCTCCCTATTTCTGTGATTTCAGGGTCACTAACATGATGAAGTTAAAGAGTACAACCTCTCGTGACAGTCTTATTTTTAATGAAAATGTGAAGTCAAATTTGAGCAGAGATGAATAAATGAAGAAAAACAGCAGATAGTGTGTCTTGTCCCTTCCAATTCCAGCACCTATGGAGCCACACTGTCTGAAATGAAAACATGAACAAACCTTCTGAAAAGAACATTCTCTTGCCACAATACTCTAACTTCTCGCAGTTCAACAATGTGCTGACATTAAATAAAGATGACAGACCTAGGCAAGCTT
This sequence comes from Phyllostomus discolor, assembly GCF_004126475.2. Taxonomy (NCBI): domain Eukaryota; kingdom Metazoa; phylum Chordata; class Mammalia; order Chiroptera; family Phyllostomidae; genus Phyllostomus; species Phyllostomus discolor. Next base: position 29,500,116 of record NC_050198.1, on the reverse strand, counting down.
CTCTCCCACTGTCACTTTTTGTCACTGATTTTAAGAGAGCCTCAGAAGCCCTTAAGCATGGCTGCTGAGAAATTATAACTTTAACTACAAATTGTACGTTATAATTGGCAGACGGGAAAGCTAGAATACAAATCTATTTCAGGAAATGAGGCTCCAGCTTTTGGTTTCATGCAAGGGGTGCTGGCTGCTTCTTTTGGAATTCAGACCATAGCTTGGCTCTGTATCTAGCTCCATGATGCAGGTGCTCAGTTGGCAAGATGGTTCAGCAGTATTAAATAAGAATGAATGTATATGACACAATATAAGAAGGAAAATCATAGCAGTCACTTTGAATTGAGCCTTTTCTATGTGAAGGTGATGCAACTGTATGTAACCTAAAGATTGAAATATCCCCACCCAGCATAAGACCTGAAGAAATGACCCTTTTATACCCAAGTAACACTTTAAAATTTTATTCACTTATTTATTTTTATTAAATCACTTTTTACTGTTATTCTACTACAGTCATCCCAATTTTTCCCACTTTGTTCTCCTCTGTCTATCCCACTGATAACTCTTAACAGTTCTGGTGAAAGGAGCACCAACAACTTTCAGCTGCCACTAATTCTATCATAGTCAAACAGATACAACTTTAGTTTGCCTAAAGGGAAAATAAACACAGAATGGAAATTTTTATAATAAAAATTATAATCCTCAACAGGTTGGATATAAGAAACATAACTCAATATAATAAAGTCCATATAGGAGAGGAAGATGGCAATGGGGTAGGAGGGAGCAGATTCCACTTCCTCCTACATGTTGGAGAAAAAACTAGCTGATCTATGGAGGAATAGAGCAACCAGCAAACAGTACCTCAGCATATGAAAATAAGAGAACAAAAATTGTAGCAGACACTGAAAAACCAGATGGTAAGGAGAGTGGTTCAGGGCAATAAGGGACCAGCTTTTCCCTTGGAAAAAGGACACTAAGGGACCACGACACTGAGACAGCCTGACTGAGCGAGCGCGTGCTGCACCCCAGTCAACAGCAGTAACCCCGGGGGAAAAGCTGGTCCAGGGACCAGCTCAGGAACCAGGGCGGCTGCAGCCCCAGACCCAGCACCTGCCACTGGGCCTGCCACAGAGTCCTTGGGAGAGAGCGGGGTCAACTGCTCCCTCCCTCCCTGGCCAATCAAGGTTTAAAGGGCCCTGGGAGAGACCTGGTTTCTTGAAATGACAGAGAGGGGATCACCCGCAGAGTCTGTGGACACTGGCTTAGGAGAGTTGAGAGTCAAGCACTGACCCGGATAATCACTGGTCTGGCTGGAGAATTGGGTTGTACGGAGCTGCAGGCTTGAGTAGAAGCAATTTCCCCAAAAGAAAAACTGTTTGGGAAATACTCTGGCATCAGCTGCTCAGCCTCCTCCCCAACCAGCAGGACAGCAATCCCGAGGTGGTGGGGAAGATTGCACAGAGGGTGGTGTGCACCTCCATACCATTAGGAAGGGTGCACGCCTGAGACCACGACACTGAGACAGCCTGACTGAGCAAGCGCGTGCTGCACCCCAGTCAACAGCAGTAACCCCGGGGGAAAAGCATTCTCAGGAAGACTAGAATCCAACATCCAAGGCTCTGGGGAGAGGCGTCAGACTAGCTCTGGGGAGAGTGGGCACAAGACTGGCTGAGTGCAGAACGGGAAGGGAGAAAAGCCATACCAATCACCCCTCAGCTACCAAGACCAGAAAAACTGGTTTGGCCAGTTTGAAACCAGCACGAGGTTTTTTTGTTTGTTTGTTTTTTATTTTTTATTAAGAAATCTTTTATTTTTTAAATTTTATTATGGCTTTATCTTTCAATACCTTCTTCCTCTATTTCCTTCTTGTTTTATTCCTTCTTCCTTTCTTTCCAATTTTATCTCTTCTTCCTCCCTTCTTCTGCCTTTTTATTAAATACCCACAAGTGAGAGTAAAAACAAAATAAAACCTGAAACTGTGAAAAGACGAGCATTGGACCCAAAGAAGGGGCACCACAACAGCTGCGACAGTGAGACAAAATTCACTTTGCTATTACAGAGAACCTGCAAGTTATTGCATATTTGTATTATTATTTTTTAATTATTCTTAAATCTTTTATTTTAATAGTATGTTTGTATTCCTCTTTTTTCTGTATAGTCTTCATTGCTTGACTGGTTATATTGTCTCATTTGACAGCTTTCCCCAGTTCTCTCTGACACAGTGTATTGCTAATTTACTGTCCTTGACTCCACTTGTATTCCTTTAGCACACTACTAAAAGTCCTATACTCCCTATTCTTGTTATCCAGATCACATAGATTCTGTCATATGATTGTTGCTCTAATATTTTTGTAAATAATAGCTGTTCTATAAAATTGTAAATACTTCACAACACTCCTCCTGGATCTTAGTTCACTTCACAGTTTCCTGAACTCTATTACTGTAGTGGTTAACTCTATTCTCTCACATGCTACACCTACTTACTATCCTTTACTCTCACCTTACCTCAATATCTGACCTACCACAACCTCACCGTTTTCTAGATCCACCTCACAATACTTCCCTCCCTAACAAGAGTCTTATTTTCTTTCCATCCTTTCTAAATAGTGGCTAGTTGGGTGGAAGGACACGGTTACCACTATACATAGTCAAAGGATATCCTATCTCTTCTCTACTGGCTGCTACTGTAAATATAGAATACCCTCTTGCTGTCTTAAACCATTTTGCCTTACCCTTCCAAATTATTAAAAAAAAAAAAAGAGTAGGTGGAAGCTGTGAACACCAGGGTACCCGAAGGAGACTGCACCACTGACTCTCACAGGTACTCTACCACAGAAGTTCACACCATAAACCCAGGGAGCCAGAACAGGTCAATTTAAGCAGAGGCTAACAAGAAGAGTTTCACAAACAATGGAAAGAAAAGAAATAATCCCCAAATGAAGGGAAAAAAGGAAGCCTCAGAAAGGATGCTAAATGAAATAGAGGCAACTCAACTATCAGATATGGAGTTCAAAGCAATGATTATCAGGAAGCTCAATGAACAGGCAGTGAGCTACCAGAAACTACAGGGAAGCTACAATGAACTGACTACAAACTATATCAACATGAAAAATGAAATAGAAACTATAAACAAGGGCCAAGAGGAAATGAAGAATACAATTTCTGAATTGAAGAACACAGTAGAAGGAATCAAAAGCAGGATCAATAAAGCAGAAGATCAGATCAGAGAATTGGAGAACAAAGTGGAAGAACACCCAGAAAGACCAAGAAAAGGAAAAGAGGCTCAGAAAAAATGAAGAGGGATTAAGAGAAATGCAAGACAATATGAAACATAATAATATGTGTATAATAGGGATACCAGAAGGAGAAGAAGAAAACCAAGGATTAGAAAACCTATTTGAAAAAGTACTGATGTAAAAATTCCCTAATTTGATGAGAGAAAACATCACACAAATCCAGGAAACACATAGAGTCCCAATCAAGAGGAACCCAAAGAGACCCACCTCAAGACACATCATAATTAAAATGGCAAAATTTCAACACAAAGAGAGAATCCTAAAGACAGCAAAGGAGAAACAGGAAGTAACATACAAGGGGGCCCCAATAAGGCTAACAGCTGACTTCTCAATGGAAACACTCCAAGCCAGAAGAGAATGGCAAGAAATATTCCAAGAAATGAGAACCAAAGGTCTTCAACCAAGGCTACTTTACCCAGCAAGGCTCTCAATCAAGATAGAAGACCAAATAAGGAGCTTCCCAAACAAAAGAAGCCTAAAAGAATACACCTCCAGCAAACCAGTTCTGCAAGAATGCTAAAGGGACTGCTTTAAGGAAAGGAAGGGAGAGAGAGAGAGAGAGAGAGGGAGGGGGGGAACACAGGTAAGAAAATGGCAATGAATAAGTACCCATCAGTAATAACCTTAAACGTGAAAGGATTAAATGCTCCAATCAAAAAATAGAATAGCTAGACTTGGCTGGTGTAGCTCAGTGGATTGAGCGCAGGCTGCAAACCAAATTGTTGCAGGTTCGATTCCCAGTCAGGGTATATTTCTGGGTTGCAGGCCATGACCCCCAGCAACTGCACATTGATGTGTGTGTGTCTCTCTCTCTCTCTCTCTCTCTCTCTCTCTCTCTCTCCCCCCTCCCTTCCCTCTCTAAAAATAAATAAATAAAATCTTTTTTTAAAAAAGACATAGAATAGCTGAATGGGAAAGAAAGCATGACCCACACATATGCCACCTACAAGAGACCCACCTCAGGATAAAAGACCTACACAGATTGAAAGTGAAGGGCTGGAAACAAATTTTCCAAGCAAACAGGCAAGAAAAAAAAGCTGGGGTACAAATGCTCATATCAGATAAAATACACTTCCAAAAAAGGGCCATAAAGAGAGACCCAGAAGGTTATTTCATAATACTCAAAAGAAGAATCCACCAAGAAGACATAAACATTGTAAATATATATGCACCCAACATAAAACCACCCAAAGAAACCACACAAAGAACCACACATAGAAACCACACATAAAACCACACAAAGAAAATCTTAGAGGACTTCAAGAAAGATATTGACAGCAACAAAATTATAGTGGGAAATTTTAATACCCCACTGTCTAAAATGGACAGATCTTCCAAACAAAATATCAACAAAGATATTGTGGCACTGAACAATACCTTAGATGAAATGGAATTTACTGATATACACAGAGCCCTCCATCCAAAGAAACTAAATACACATTCTTTTCAAATGCACATGAAACATTTTCAAAGACAGACCACATGATAGGAAACAAAACAACCCTCAACAAATTCAAGAAAATTGAAATCATACCAAGCATCTTCTTGGATCACAAGGGACTGAAACTAGAAACCAACCCCAAGGGAAAAAACCCAAAACATTCAAAATCATAAAGATTCAATAGGATGCTATTAAACAATGAATGGGTCAAAATTGATATTAGGGAAGAAATCAAAAAGTTTCTGGAAACAAATGAAAATGAACTCACAACTACCCAAAACTTATGGGACAAAGCAAAGGGATTCCTGAAAAGGAAGTTCATAGTAATACAGGCCCACCTAAAAAAGATAGAAAATTTTCAAACAAACAACCTAATCCTATACCTACAAGAACTCGAGGAACAAAAACAAAGACAGCCCAGAGCCAGTAGAAGGAAGGAAATAACCAAGATCAGAACAGAATTAAATAACATAGAGACTAAAAGCACAATTCTAAAGATCAATGAATCCAGGAGCTGGTTTTTTGAAAAGATAAAGAAAATTGACAAGCCTTTAATCAGGCTCATCAAGAAAAAAAGAGAGAAGACCCAAATAAACACAATCAGAAATGAAAGAGGAGAAATTACAACTGATACCACAGAAATACAAAGGAATGTAAGAAATTACTATGAAGAATTGTATGCCAAGAAATTTGAAAACCTAGGTGAAATGGACAAATTTCTAGAAAAATATAATCTTACAAAACTCAGTGAAGAAGAAGCAGAAGGCCTAAACAAACCAACAACAGCAAATGAAACTGAATTGGTAATCAAAAAACTCCCAACACACAAAAGCCCTGGACCAGATGGTTTCACAGGAGAATTCTACAAAGCATTAAGGAAGAGCTAACTCCTACCCTTCACAGACTATTCCAAAAAACCCCAAAAGATGGAAGGCTCCCAAACTCTTTTTATGAAGGCAACATCATCCTAATCCCAAATCCCGATAAAGACACAACAAAGAAAGAAAACTTCAGGCCAATATCACTGATGAACATAGACACTAAAATCCTCAACAAAATATTGGCAAATACATTCAACAATACTTTTAAAAGATCATACACCATGACCAAGTGGGGTTCATCAAAGGGGTGCGAGGAGGGCTCAATATTCGCAAATCAGTAAATGTAATACATCACACAAACAAAAGCAAAGGCAAAAAATCACACGATCATATCAATAGATGGGGAAACAGCATTTGATAAAGTACAGCACACATTTATGATAAAAACACTCAGCAAAGTGGGAATAGAGGGAGCATTCCTCAACATAATAAAGGCCATATATGAGAGACCTATGACCAACATCATACTCAATGGGCAAAAACTAAAATCTTTTCCACTAACATCAGGAACAGAACAAGGCTGTCCACTTTCACCACTTTTTTTCAATATAGAATTGGAAGTTTTAGCCACAGTGATCATATAGGAATAGGAAATAAAAGGCATCCAAATTGGAAAGGAGGAAACAAAACTGTCACTGTTTGCAGATGACATGATAGTGTCCATAGAAAATCCTATAGGCTCCACCAAAAAACTGCTTGACTTAATAAATGAATTTGGCAAAACAGCAGGATACAAAGTCAATATCCAAAACTCAAGGCATTTTTGTGCACCAACAATGAAACAGCAGAAGCAGAAATCAATAAAAAAAAATCCCACTTGAAATAGCAAAAAGTAAACTAAAATACCTAGGAATAAACCTAACGAAGGAGGTAAAAGACCTGTACTCAGAAAACTACACAACACTGAAGAAAGAAATCAAGGAATACACAAACAAATGGAAACATACACCATGTTCATGGATTGGAAGAATTAACATCATCAAAATGTCCTTACTACCCAAGCAATTTACAGATTCAATGCAATCTCTATTAAAGTACCAATGGCATATTTCACAGACACAGAAGAAACACTTCAAAAATTTATATGAAACCATAAAGGACCTCGAATAGCTGCTGCAATTTTGAGAAAGAAAAGCAAGGTAGGGGGGATCACAATACCTGATACCAAACTCTATTACAAGACCACTGCAATCAAAACAGCTTGATACTGGCATAAAAACAGGCATATGGACCAACGGAACAGAACAGAGATCCCAGAAATAAACCCGAGTCTCTATGGTCAATTAGTATTTGACAAAGGGGGCAGCAACATAAAATAAAGTAAAAATAGCCTCTTCGACAAATGGTGTTGAGAGAACTGGACAGCTACATACAAAAAAATGAAACTCGAGCACCAACTTACACCATACAGAAAAATAAATTCAAGGTGGATAAAAGATTTAAATATAAGCCATGTCACCATTATAGTCCTAGAAGAGAACATAGGCAGGAAAATCTCAGATATTTCATGCAGCAACACTTTTAATGATGTGTCCGCTAGAGCAAGGGATATAAAGGAAAGAATAAACAAATGAGATCTCATCAAAATAAAAAGCTTCTGCACAGGTAAGGAAAACAGCATTAAAATAAAAAGAGAACAAACTGTATGGAAAACATATTTGCCAATGATACCTCAGACAAGGGTTTAATCTCCAAAATATACAAAGAACTCACATGACTCCACTCCAGGAAGACAAGCAACCCAATCAAAAAATGGGCAAGAGACTTGAACAGACACTTCTCTGAGGAGGACATGCAGAGGATCCAGAGACACCTAAAAAGGTGCTCAATATCGCTAGCTATCAGAGAGATGTAAATTAAAACCACAATGAGATACCACTTCACACTGGTCAGAATGCCTATCATAAGCAAAGCAACAAACAACAAGTGTTGGAGAGGTTGTGGAGAAAAGGGGACCCTAGTGCACTGCTGGTGGGACTGCAGACTGGTGCAACCACTGTGGAAAACAGTATGGAATTTCCTCAGAAAACTAAAAATGGAACTGCCTTTTGACCCAGCAATTCCACTGCTGGGATTATATCCTAAGAACCCTAAAACACCAGTTGAAAAGAACCTATGCACCCCAATGTTCATAGCAGCACAATTTACAATAGCCAAATGTTGGAAGCAATGTAGATGCCCATCAGTAAATGAATGGATCAAAACACTATGGTACATTTACACAATGCAATTCTATGCAGCAGGAAGAAATAAGGAGCTCCTACACTTTGCAACAGCATGGATGGAACTGGAAAGCATTATGCTGAGTGAAATAAGGCAGGCGGTGAAAGACAAATACCATATGATCTCACCTTTAACAGGAACCTAAACAACAAGAGAAACAAACAAGCAAAATGTAACCAAAGACACTGAAATAGAGAACAGGTTGACAATCACCAGAGTGGAGAGGGGACGGAAATTCAGGGGAAAAGGGGAAGGATTTACAGGAACAAGTATAAAGGACATATGGTCAAAAACTGTAGGGGGGGAGTTGAAAATGGGTGGGAGGTGGGGAGCACTGGGTTGGTGGGCTGGGATGGGAGTAAAATCAGAAAACTGTACTTGAACAACAATTAAAATTTTAAAAAGTAAAAAAAAATAAATAATAATAATAATAAATAAATAAATAAAGTCCATATACAAAAACCTACAGCTAACACCATTTCTAATATTGAAAGATTGGAAGCTTTATTTTTTAAGATCAGAAAAAAGACAAGTTTTCCCACTCTTTCCACTTTAATTCAACATAGTACTGCAAATCCTAGCTAAAGCAATTAGGCAAGACAAAGAAATAAAAAGCATCCACATTGTAAATGAAGAAGTAAAACTGTCATGATTTGTTGATGATATGATATTGTTACAGGGTGCAGCCAAGAGGGGGGGCCCCAAATAAGGATTTGGAATGGGGCCCAGAACTCAAGGTATCCAGGAGATTTTAGTATGTCCTCACCGCCCCCCACCTCAGGTGTGCGTTGGGGGAAGGGACAAGTGAAGCAGGGCCATTGAGAGCTGTTTCGCATAGCAACTGCCTTGCAGCTAACCTCTGGCATGGTCATTTAACATATCTATAGCCTTTGGCTGGTCACTTAGATATGTTAAATAGCTGTGGCCATGCTCAGAGCCAAGGGAATGGAAGTAACTTCCCCACCAAGACATAACTGGGGGGCAGGTCGCCCAAGTTACAGTGCCTGCGTGGGAGCTTGGAGATGACTGGCTCCATGACATGGGGCCACATCTGCCCAGACTCATGATGGCAGCCCAGTGAACCTGGAAGGCTATGAGTGCTGGCATGTATAGCCAATTGTAGGAGGAGTCGGAAATGGGGCTGCAGAGGAAGATTGGCATGGGGATTTAAACCCAGATGTGGCAGCCATTGAAGAGAGAGCCACGCATCTTTAGCAGAGTGGAGACTCCCGCAGCCCAGCGAGAGGGAATCACCATGAGACTTTAGATGAGAACCCACTCAGCTTTGGCAGAGTGGTGACCCTCCCCCCCCCCGCAGCTTTGTGGGGAGAAGCACGCGGTTTTGGCTGAGTGGGAATCCCATGGCCATGGGAGAGAGGACCACGTGCCTTTGCCAGAGTAGGGACCCCCACAGCTTTAGAAGGGGGAACCACCACCTGGTTTTAGCAGAGACCCCAGCAACTCAGATGAGGGAGCTGGGAACCCAGGGAGGTCTCCCAGTCGAGATGGAGTACTAACTGGGAATAACCAGAAGACTGCCTGAGCCGAGGACTTCTATTTCCTTTCCTGAGATACAGTACTCTGCACTTGGATTTGGGAAGGAAGGGCTGTGTCTGTTTGTGGGTGTTTTAAGGGACTTTGGGATTTTGATGAAGACATTAGGTCACTACTTTAAGTTTGTATAGCATTAAATAAACATTTGCTTTTCTTTTCACATATCTCTGGCATTGAGAGACATCTTTCCTCTGGCGGCGGACATAACAGACCTGGGGGCTCCTTTCAATAACAGTATATCATCCCAGGCCCCCCTTGTTTGTTCTGTAACAATATTATATACAGAAAATCCTAAAGAGTTCACCAAAAAATGGTTGGAATTAAGCAAAGAATTCAGTAAAGTTGTAAGATATAAAACCGACATACAAAAGTCAAGAGCACCCTGCCTGGTGTGGCTCAGAGGGTTGAGTGCTATTCAACAGGGTCAACGGTCACTGATTTGATTCCCAGTCAGGGCACATGCCTAGGTTGTGGGCCAGGTCCCCACTAGGGGTCACATGAGAGGCAATCACACATTGATGTTTCTCCCCTCTCTTTCTCCTTCTCTTCTCTCTAAAGATAGATAAATAAAATCTATTTAAAAATCTGTTGCATTTCTGCACACTAACAATGAAATATTTGGAAAAAAATTAAGAAAACAATCCCATTTACAATAGATCAAAAAATAAAATAGTAGGAATAATTTAAGCAAGGAAGTGGAAAATCAGTATAAAGAAAGCTAAAAGACTTTGTTAAAAGAAATCAAAGAAGGAACATACAAATGAAAAGACATCCCATGTTTGTGCACTGGAAGAATTAATATTGTTAAATGTCTATACTACCCAAAGCATCTATAGACTCAATGCAAAACCATCAAAATTCCAATGACAATTTCCCCAGAAATATAAAATGTTTTAAAATTTCTATGGAACCACAAAAGACCCCAGATAGCCAAAACAGTCTTGAGAAAATAAACAAAGCCAGCAGCATCACATTTTCTGATTTCAAGCTATAGTGCAAAGCTGTATATAATTAAAACAGTATATTACTGGTGTAAAAATAGACACATAAACCAAGGAAACAGAACAGAAGGTTCATAAATAAACCCTCACATATACAGTCAGCTAATATTTGACAAGGACACCAAGAATACCCAATGGGGAAAGAACAGTCTCCTCAATAAATGGTGCTGGGGAAAACAATAATCAGATTCAAAAGAATGAAATTTGACCCTATCTTATAGCACTCACAAAAAAGTAATTTGAAATGAATTAAATACTTAAACATAAGATCTGATATCATAATATGGCTAGAAGAAAACAGAGAAGAAGCTCCTGATATCATTCTTTGCAATGATTGTTTTTTAGATGTTTTTTAAAATCCCAAAAGCACAAAGAATTAAAGCAAAAGTCAAGTGGGACTACATCAAATTAAAAAGTCCTGTACAGCAAAAGGATCAACAAAATGAGAAGGCAATTTACAGAATGGGAGAAAATTTTACAAACCATATATAAGATAAACAGTTAATATCCAAAATATATAAAGAACTTGTACAACGTAATAGCAAGAAAACCGAAGCAATTTGTCTAAAATAGGCAGAGGAACTGAATGATATTTTTTCAAAGAAAACATCCAAAGGCCATTAAGTACATGAAAAGATGTGTAATACCACTAATTGTAAGGAAAATGTAAATCAAAACCACAATGAGATATTATCTCACACCTGTTAGAATGGCTATCATGTATGGATTTGTTAACCAATGTCACCACAACAAATACAATTAAAAATAAATAGACAGATTTCCAATCAAGATGGTGGCAGAGGCAGACATGGCTCACTGCCTCCTACAACCATATCAAAATTAAAATGAAAATACAGAACAGCTATCACTCAGAACCATCAGAAACTGAGTTGAATGGAAGTCTGACAACTACGGAATTAAAGAAACCACATCCATCCAGACTGGTAGGAGGAGCACAGACACAGAACAGTCTTGTCCCTCACCTACATGTGGTGGATAAAAAATCAGGAGGGATATTTCAGGAGCAAGGAGTCCCAGGCCCATACCAGGCCCCCCAGTCCATGGTTCCAGTGCCAGGAAGATAAGTCCCCACAATTTCTAGCTGCAAAACCCAGCAGGGATTGAGTCAGTGGAAGGAACTGCTGAAGCCCAAGCAGTTCCTTGTTGAGAACCCACACACAAACTCATCTACTCAGACTCACTCCCTCAGAGCTCTAGCACTGGGGTAGCAGCTTGAAACGCACCAGTGGTATAAAGGGAGAAACTCAAGTGTTTTGCCTCAAGGCAAGCAGAGGCCATGTTTCTCTTTTGAACCTTCCCCCCAAAGAATTAAAAAGCTGGTGACATCTGAGACTTCATCAATCAGGTTAACACTGTTTGACCCACCCTGGATATCCCTTGAGACTCTGCCCCACCCAACGTACGGGCCCACCCAAGCTGCCTTTCCAAAAGAATGATTGGTCTTGGCTCCTGCTTCACAACTTCTTAAATCCCATCAAACAAAGCAACAGCTGGCCTCAGTGAGCCCCCAGCCACCATACCTCTTGCTAAGTAGCCTAAGGCCTGACACTAGCAGCAGCCAGCTTAAATTCACATATTGGCTTCACCTCCAAATCTCCAAGCCCAGCACAAGTAACGGTCATCTTGTATTATTTTATAGCTCAGGCAGGGTGGCCCTGAGCAAAACAAAGGTGGGGGCTGACCCTAGCCAGCACTACCTAGAGGACACCTATAGACAACATCAGAGCACTACCACCCTGCTTCTGCACAGCTGATCCTCCAGGAGGATACACAGTGGTGGTCAGTGGCTGTCAGTGGCCACAGCCAGTCCTTGCACCTGATTGGCCTGAGTAAATCACTCCCATGATCTACCAACAGCAAACAAGGCTCAACTACAAAAGAAGGTGTATTCAGCCCACACAAAAGGCACACCTCGAGTACCCAGCTTAGGTGAAAGGGGAGGCTGTGCCACTGGAACCTACAGGACACCTACAATATTAGGCCACATTATGAAGACATGGAGCCAAAGCAGCTCTACCTAATACATAGAAACTAACACAAGGAGGCTGCCAAAGTGAGTAGACAAAGAAACATGGCCCAAAGGCAAGAACAGACAAAATTTCCAGAAAAAGAGTTAAATGAAATGGAGAAAAGCAAACAATCACATGCAGAGTTCAAAACACTGGTTATAAGGATACTCAAGGAACTTAGTGAGGAACTCAACAGCATAAAAAAATCAGTCAGAAGTTATGGATATACAAATTGAAATAAACAACAATTTACAAGGAAACAACAGTAGAGTGGATGAAGATCAAAATCAAATCAATGATTTGGAACATAAGGAAGCAAAATACAACTAATCAGAACAACAAGAAGAACAAAAAATACAAAAAAGTGAGGATAGTATAAGTGGCCTCTGGGAAAACTTCAAGCAGTCCAACATTCACATCATAGGAGTGCCAGAAGGAGAAGAGAAAGAGCAAGATAATGGAAATCTATTTGAAAACATAGTGAAAAAACTTCCCTAATTTGGTGAAGGAAATAGACCTGCCAGTTCAGGAAGCAGAGAGAGTCCCAGACTCGATGGATGCAAAGAGGCCCTCTCCAAGACACATCATAATTAAAATGCCAAAGGTTAAAGGTAAAGAGAGAATTATAAAACCAACAAGTGAAAAGAAGTTAGATACCAGTGAGGCTAGATGGCTGAGGAGTGAGTAAAAAGCCACACTAACCTCCTCCCAGGACCAATCTAGAATAACAACTAAACTTTGGAGAATTCACCAAGAACAAACAACTGAAAAACAGTGAAAGAGAAGCCTTATAACCTCAGACACACAGAAGAATCAACTTCAGCACAACCTGACTCTGCCTGCACCCAGCATACGGGACATGGTGGGCAGAGTGACCCACAATCAACCAGCTGGAGGGAAGAACACACCAAAGAGAGACCCAACAACAATCGAAACCCAATTACATCCAGAGAACCAACATAAATGGCATTAAGGGCATCCCAAGAGCATCAGGTTTAGCAGATCAAGGAGACAGCACCATTGAATCCCACAGGTTTCCTACCATAAAACTTCATACTACTAAGTCAGAAAGTCAAAACAGATCAATTTAAGAAGCAGAGACACACAAAAGGAATCTCACAAATAATAGGAAGACAAAGAAACAACCCCCAATTGAAAGGAATGGAGGAGTCCTCAGAGAGAATGCTAAATGAAATAGAGGCAAGTCAACTATCAGATACTGAGTTCAAATCAATGGTCATAATGAAACTCAATGAGCTCACTGAGAATTACCAAAACTACAGGGAAACTATGAGGAACTTACCACAAACTGTATCAGCAAGAAAAAGGACATAGAAGATATCAACAGGAGACAAGAGGAAATGAACACTACAATTTCTGAATTGAAGAACACAGTAGAAGGAATAAAAGCAGGCTCTACAAGGCAGAGGACCAAATCAGAGAGCAGGAAGATAAGACAGAAAAAATTCCCAGAAAGAGCAAAAAAAGGAAAAATGACTCAAAAATAATGAAGAGGGTTTAAGGGAATAACAAGATAACATGGAACATAATAATATCCATATAATAGGGATACCAGAAGGAGAAGACCAAGGGATAGAAAACCCTGTTTTAAAAAGTAATGATGGAAAACTTCCCTAATTTGCTGAAACAAAAAGTCACACAAGTCCAGAAAGCACCGAGAGTCCCAATCGAGAGGAACCCAAAGAGACCTACTCCAAGACACATCATAATTGAAACAGCAAAATCCAAACAAAGAGATAATCTTAAAAGGATCAAGGAAGAAATAGGAAGTAACATACAAGAGAGCACTGATAAGGCTAGCAATTGCCTCCTCAATGGAAACACTAGAAGCCAGAAGAGAATGGCAAGAAATATTCCAAGAAATGAAAGGAAAGGCCTACAACCAAGACTACTTTACACAGCAAGGTTCTCAATTAAAATGGCAGGCAAAATATACAGTTTCCCAGACAAAAAAAAAAAAGCTGAAAGAATACACCTCCACCAATTCAGCATGGCAAGATATACTGAAAGGACAGCTTTAAGAAGAGGAAGAAAAAGAGAGAGAAAGTAAAACAGGTTCAAAGGTGGTAAAATGGCAATGAATAAATGTTAACAGGGTGCAGCCAAGAGGGTAGCCTCAAATAGGGATCTGTAATAAGATCCAGAAGAGCCTGGAGATAATTGGCTCCACACCACAGGGCCACACCTGCCCAGAATCTGGCAGCTGTAGCCAATTGTGAGAGGAGCTGGAAATGGGGCTTCAGAGGAAGATTGGTGCCGGGATTTAAACCGAGACACAGCAGCCATTGGGGGGGGGGGGGGGGGGGGGGAGAGTCATGCGCAGCCCTGCAAGAGAGAACCCCACAGCTTTGGCAGAGTGAAGACTCCCTTGGCCCTGAGAGGAGAAGGAGAAGCACATGGACTTGACAGAGTGTAGACTCCTGCAGCCCTGAGGAGAGAACCACGCGGCCTGGCAGAGTGGGGCCCCCACAGCTTTAGAAGGGGGAACCACAACCTGGTTTTAGCAGAGATCCCGGTGACTCAGCCGAGGGTGCCGGGAACCCAGGGAGGTCCCCCAGTTGAGATGGAGTACTAACTGAGAAGAACCAGAGGACTACCTAAGCCATGGACTTCTATTTCCTTCCCTGAGATACGGTACTCTGGACTGGGCAAAGGGGGAAGGAAGGAAGGACTGTGTGTTTGTGGGTGTTTTAAGGGACTTTGGGATTTTGGTAAAGACATTAGGTCACTACTTTAAGTTTGTATATAGCATTAAATAAACGTTTCCTTTCCTTTTCACAAATCTCTGGCATTGAGAGACGTCTTTCCTCTGGCGGCGGACATAACGGACCCGGGGCCTTCTTTCAATAATAGTATATCATCCCAGGCCCCCCTTGTTGTGTGTTCTGTAACATAAATACCTATTGGTAATAACTTTAAATGTAAATGGATTAAATTCTCCAATCAAAAGACATAGGGTAGCTGAATGGATAAGAAAACATGACTCACACATTTGCAGCCTACAAGAGACCCAACTCAGAAAAAAACCCAACACAGACTGAAAGTGAAGGGTTGGAAAAAATATTCCAAGAAAATGGACAGGAAAAATACCCGGAGTAGAATACATATGTATATAAAAAATAAACTTCAAAACAAAGGCCATAAAAGAGACCCAGAAGGACACTTCATAGTACTCAAGGAAAGAATCGATTAAGAAGACATAATCATTATAAAAATATATTCACCCAAGATAGGAGAAACCAAATATGTAAGGAAAATCTTGGAGGACTTCAAGAAGATATAGACAGCAACACACTTATACTAGGGGATTTAAACACCCCAGTGTCAAAAATGGATAGATATTCCAAACAAAATATTGACAAGGATATTGTGGCATTGAACAATGCACTGTATCAAATGAACATAACTGATATATATATTTTGCTTTCATTTCAAACAAGCAAAATACATATCCTTTTCAAATGCACCTGGAACATTTTCAAAGATAGATCACATAATGAGACACACAAAAAGCCTCAACAAATTCAAGAAAATGAAAATCATATCAAACACTTTCTCAGATTACAAGGGCATGAAACTAGAAGGAGCATGAAGAGCATGCTATTAAACAATGAATGGGTGGAGAAGGAGATCAAAGAAGAAATAAAAAAGTTTGTAGAAACAAATGAAAAATGA